>NC_053501.1:120613830-120626330 GCF_905171775.1 Rana temporaria
GGAAGATGACCCGGAAGGAGGCCGAGAGGCTTCTACGAGTCAATGGAGACTTTCTCGTAAGAGAGAGCACCACCACCCCGGGGCAGTACGTCCTGACGGGCCTCCAGAACGGGCAGCCCAAACACCTCCTGCTGGTGGATCCGGAAGGAGTGGTGAGTTTCCTCCTATGTTTTGTGTTGGGGGGGGGGGGGGCCCCCGCATGGGAATCCTGCTTAACTGGTCTTCTCTTGTTGCCAGGTTCGGACTAAGGACCACCGTTTCGAGAGCGTGAGCCACCTCATCAGCTACCACATGGACAATCACTTACCGATAATCTCCGCCGGGAGCGAGCTGTGTCTTCAACAACCCGTGGAGCGGAGACAGTGAGGCCCGTCCGCCCGTCAGCTACAGGCAGCCACGTTCTTTCTTCTTTAGACTCTCTCCGATCACGGGGGGGGAAGGGGGGGGAAGGGGAGGGATTGTCGGCCATCTTTATACTGTATCTCATTGTGGGCCTGTCGCCCCCTTCCGTCACTTTCAGGGAAACTTTTTAGGGGTCCTAATGCACAAGTGGGACGGCGAGACCTGGAAAACCCCCCTAATCACAACGCAAGGGAGCGAACTGTACTCATCAAGATGGCGGGCGAGTGGATTGCCTCCTCCCCCTTTTCCCTTAGCACAAGACGGGCTCCTCTTCTCGTAGCACACGACTCGCTCTGACAGCCGCTCTACAATACTGATTTGTGCCTTCTAGAAACCTTTTGATTTTGTACAATGCAATCCCGATTCTGAGGTGGGTGTGACCTCAAGGGTACCCCCCCCTCTTCTCAGCCACATGTTATATAGACTTGCACCCCCCCCCCCCTGTTGTTTTGGATTTCAGCAAAGATGGGTTCCTGACCGAACGGCAATAATGATTGTAGCCGGAGCTGCTGCATGCTGGAATTCCTTCTCCCCACCCCCACACCTCAGTGCGTCTCATCCACCGGTTCCCACCTCCAATCCAAAGGACGTAGCGAGGTGGTCACCGACCTGTGAATCATCGCGGCCCCCAGAATCTGAACTCCATCGTCCCGTATAGAGGCGTTCGGTGACTTCTTTCTACCCTTTGCCTTTGGAGGGAAGTGTCGGCCGTTAATGACCACACCTGATCCATCTCGTCCCACCTCACCCCCCCCCCTTCCAATGACCAGAGTGAGAACACATCTTGGACCTGTCAAAGAACTGTAACCAATAGAAACAAGGTGTTGGGTTTTAAATCGTCAGATCGCGATAAGACGTAATGGCTCTCAAAAAAGAAATGGGGTGTCCCTCACACTTGGGGGGGGGGGGGGGGGGGTTGGCCAAAGATTTGAAGATTTCCATGTACGAAGTCTAATGAGAGTGCCAGACCAAAACAAAAAAACAAAGAGTCTAAGAACTGTTAGTATTGGTTCAGAAATGACTTTAGAATATCTATAGACTCCCAACGTGTTTCGTCGGCTCAAAGACGTCCCACTTTTTTAGCCACTATCCCACAGATCTCCATATATCTGAACTACTTTATTGGTTTATATAAAGCTGGGATGTATCCCTTCCGTTTTATAGAAATTCATATATGTTTTGTAGCCCTAAAGAAGAGGAAGGCCCTCGAGCCCCCGAAACGCGTTGGTCGTTCTATGTTGTTGTTGTTTATGAACCAATACTAGTAAAAAATGTTGAACTCTCAGACTTTATTTGGGGGCTCTCATTAGATTTGATAAAAGAACAAGTGCCCAGAAGGATGCAGAGGAAGTCCAAAAAAAAGGGAAGGAAGTCAGCTGACAATCTTTATTGATGCAGACAAGAGAGCACTGTCCTGGGACCTCCTACACTGATGCGTTTCATATCCTTTATACACAGCACTCCTGCCCAGGTGCTGAAAACGACAGCGAAAGGGATCTGACTGGGATGGGTAGAGAGGTGGAGGATCGTCCACAGTTACTCCTGAACGGTTCCCTGTCTGTAGGCCACGATGTCCTGCTCTGATCTGTAGACCACTTATTCCCAACCAGAGAGACCTCCTACACTGATGCGTTTCATCTACTAACATTGGCTTTAGCTATATTCTACAATTAAGCCTAGGTCTGGGTGAAACGCGTTGGTCAGGACTATGGATTAATACCAAGGGCAGGCGACTTCCTCCTTGCGTGGGGCAGAAAATTTGCCCCGGCTGGCATCTTGCACCCGTTTCTAGGGAGAATGACCCAATTTCAGACTTGGCCTCAGAAGGGTTTGCACCCCTGGCCATCTATGGTTTCGAGTTTCCTAGACTTTCATCCAGTCAATGCTTAAGGGGTTCGGCTTAAGGGGGGGTTCCAGACACGGCACGGCGGGGTGCGATTTCCAGCGCCTGGGCAGTAAGTGCAATTGTGCTGTGTACAGAACTGCAACGCGTCGTAGCCAATCAGAATTTCTCCATCGTCCATTGAGGGATACAGATTGATAGTAGGAGACATTGGGGTTATACTGCCACCTATAGGAGAAATGGACACTAGGCACATAGAAAACCAAAGGCCAACCCCCTAGAGGCCATAACCCCTCCCACTTCACCAGTTTCGCTAAGCGTCCTCAGGAGAACACGGATCTCTTCCTGCATCATTTTTTTGGCTTGATTTGGAAGAGTTTTCCACGATTAAAAGCTACTGGGAGATTAATTCTGGATGTGTAAATCCTGGAAGCCTCTCCCGTTAACACAAGTCTTCCCATTTCATACTGGTGGTCCATCGGTGGTGTCCCTACAGTCGGCAGTGACTACCAACCAGTCCCATTTCTAGTGGATACAGTAAAGTGAATTCTGATTGGTTGTCCTGGCCACCTCCTGTGCATTGCTGCTTTCCTGACTGAAGAAGCACATTGGTGACCCCACTTGGGTCTTCAGGCTGGATAGAGTAGAAGATCGGGTGCAGGCATTGAGGTGCCCTGGGATAGGACAGACGGAGAGCAGAAGGGCGGCTCAGTAATGGGAAAGGGACCTCAGACTGGAGGGGGGGGGGGGGTTGGCCACGGTTACTCTGTACGGTTCCCTGAGGGTAGGCCGGGATAGCCTGCTCTGATCTGTAGACCAGTTATTCTCAACCAGAGTTCCTCTAGAGGTTACTGGAGGTTTGACTGATTGACCCCCCCCCCCCCCCATTTGATTGTGCCGGTACAGTTCTGGGGCTAACACCACTTGGGAGAGCCGACTACATCACAGGTTGGCATTCTAAACAACACGGTAAGAGGGACATTCTTCCCACTGGCCAACATTATCCAGGGCATTGTTTTTAATTGAACCCCGCTGAATTGGTTCTAGCAGGGGTTCCCAGGACTTGTTTTATTTTAGGGGTTCCTCTGAAGTAAGAAGGCTTAGACAAGCTGCTGCAGACCATTAGATGGAGGGGGATGTCTGTGGTCAGTGGACATCCTCTGCCAACGTGGGGTCATGGCTGATTGCCAAGCTTAGGATGATGGGTCCTGAGGATGATGGGTCCTGAGGATGATGGGTCTTCAGATGATGAGTCTTGGGTCTTCAGATGATGGGTCTTGGGTCTTCAGATGTTGGGTCCTCAGATGTTGGGTCCTCAGATGTTGGGTCCTCATGATGTTGGGTCCTCATGATGTTGGGTCCTCATGATGTTGGGTCCTCATGATGTTGGGTCCTCATGATGTTGGGTCCTCATGATGTTGGGTCCTCATGATGTTGGGTCCTCATGATGTTGGGTCCTCATGATGTTGGGTCCTCATGATGTTGGGTCCTCATGATGTTGGGTCCTCATGATGTTGGGTCCTCATGATGTTGGGTCCTCATGATGTTTGGTCCTCAAGATGTTGGGTCCTCAAGATGTTTGGTCCTCAAGATGTTGGGTCCTCAAGATGTTGGGTCTTCAGATGTTGGGTCCTCAAGATGTTGGGCCTTTGGCCCTCTTGGGTTCCAGTGATGCTGATTTCCTTCCATAGATACGGCTAGTTGGTAGGGTCAGGTTGGGTAGGTTGTTCTGCTGTCTGTAGCCGGTTCAGTCCTGTGTGTATCTCAGCCCCGAAGATCGATCCTCGTATCTGAGAGGAGGAAGAGGCTTGGAAAGGAAGGTAGTCATGTGACTACACAGCCAGACCAATGGGAAAGCAGCTTTTGCTGGTGTACAAGACGGGGCGCACAGAGAAATGCTCATGTTATGTCCCCCTCCCCCCCACACATGTACATAGACCCCCAATTTATTGCATGCACACTTTATATTCTGATACCAAAGTCTCGCCACCTGCAGCAACATATCATCTACGTCTCGTATTGCTGCGTCACTTCCTTGTACATGACTTTTTTTTTTTTTTTTCATATTATTTTAAAGATATTTTTTTTGCCTTGATTATACCAAAGGAGAGTTACAAGCGCTCATTATTAAAGTTAGTATTTCTTTACACGTGTTTTGTGGTTGTGTTTTTTTTTTTTTTTTACTGGGTCGGGTGTTTTGTCCTGAATCGGGGGCGTGCGTCATTAACCTTCCCTCCGGCAATGGCAGACGAACGGAACGCAGCCAATAACGATCCTACTGAGGAGGCCGGGAAAAATGAGAGGAGGGGGAATTAATGGGGGAGAAGGAGAATGGAAGGGGGGAGAAGTGGGAGAGGGTGCGGGAGAAATGAAGACGAGAGAAAGGGGGGAGATAAGAAAGAGAAAAGAGATGATGGGGGAAGGGATAAGAAAGGGAGAGGTAGTGAGGGAGACATGATGGGGGGTGATAGAATAGGGTTGGGAGAGGTGATGGGGGGGGGGTAGAAAGGAAGAGGAGGGGTGGGAGAAAGGAAGAGGGGAGAAGTGGGAGAGGGTGCAGGAGAAATGAAGACGAGAGAAGAAAGAGATAATGGGGGGGGGCGGTTAAGAGAGGGGGGGGGATAAGAAAGGAAGAGGGAGGGTAAGAAAGGGAGATGGGGGGGTAAGAAATGAAGAGGGAGGGTAAGAAAGGAAGAGGGAGGGAGAGGTAGTGAAGGAGACATGATGGGGGGGATGATAGAATAGGGTTGGGAGGGGTGGGGGGGTGATAGAATAGGGTTGGGAGAGGTGATATGGGGGGGTAGAAGGAGGGGTGGGAGAAAGGAAGAGGTGGCGGGGGAGACATGATTGGAGGGTGAGCAAATAGGGTTGAAAGAGGGGAGGAGGGTGAAGTGGGAGATGGGGAATGAAGAGGGGAGAGATGAGGGGGGGGCAGGAGAAGAGGAGGGGTGGGAGAAGGGAAGAGAGGTGGTGGGGGGATGAGAAAGGAGGGTGGGAAGGGAGAGGTGGTTGGGGAGACATGATGAGGGGGGGGTAGAAAGGGAGAGGGGGGGCAGGAGAAGAAAGGTAGAGGAGAGGTGGTGGGGGGGTGAGAAGGGAGAGGTGGTTGGGGAGACATGATGAGGGGGGGGTAGAAAGGGAGAGGGGAGGCAGGAGAAGAAAGGTAGAGGAGGGCGGGAGAAAGGAAGAGAGGTGGTGGGGGGATGGGAGAGGTGGTTGGGGAGACATGAGAGGGGGAGGTAGAAAGGAACAGGAGTGGGGGGGGGGACAAGAAAGGTAGAGAGGAGGGGCGGGAGAAATTATTGGCGGTGTGAGTGGGAAAGGAAGAGAGGATGAGGGTGGGAAGGAAGAGTAGAGCGGTGGTGGAGGAGAGATGATGAGAGGGGGGGGGCAATGATTTGCAGGGTGAGTAAGGAGGGGGGGTTGAAAGGAATAGGAAGGGAAAGAGGAGAGAAGGGGGGGGGTTTGGGTTGAAGAAAGGTAGAGAGGAGGGGCGGGAGAAATGATTGGTGGGGTGAGAGAGAGAAGATCATTGTGGGAAGGAAGAGTAGAGAGGTGGTGGGGGAGAAAGGAAGAGAGTGGGGAAGAGATGGTGGAGGGGGGGTAGAAAGAAAGGAGGGGTGGGCAGAAGAAGTGAGTAAAGAGGGTGGAGGACGGATGATGGGGAATGAAGAGGGGAGAAATGATGAGATGGGGGGGGGGGGCGGGAGAAAGGAAGAGAGGTGGTGGGGGGATGAGAAGGGAGAGGTGGTTGGGGGAGACAGGATGAGAGGGGAGGTAGAAAGGAACGGGAGAGGTGGTTGGGGGGGGAGAAATGATTGGCAGAGTGGAAAGGAAGAGTAGAGAGGTGGTGGTGGGGTAGAGATGATGAGAGGGGGGGCAATGATTTGCAGGGTGAGTAAGGAGGGGGAGGAGAAAAGGGAGATAAAGGAAATGAGGAGAGATGGGGGGTTTGGGGTGAAGAAAGGTAGAGAGGAGGGGCGGGAGAAATGATTGGCAGAGTGAGTGGGGAAGGAAGAGTAGAGAGGTGGTGGGGGAGAGATGATGAGGAGGAATAGAGGAGGGCAGGAAAAGTGAGAAAGGAGGGGAGAGAAGTGAAGGTGGAGAAAGGAGGGGGGAGCAAAGAGATGACCTCGCCAGTCTTCCGCTGCTCGTTCCTGTATATTGTACAAAGCTCGGTGTGGTCAGCCAGGCTTAGAAGATCTCAGGGGGTGTCGGCTCTCTTTAGCTCTGGTTTGTCAGGCGCTCTGGCATGGAACAAGCATGCAGCCAGTGAAGTGTACCCAATACATGGAACGTTCACCTGTCTGGAGGGGATAAACTACAGAATATTGGCCAATGGTAATGATATGAGCCCCGGATCCCAGGGTGATGTCCGGAGGTCACAATGTGCACCTAGCACAAGACATCCTGTAACATTGACCATGTGGAGGGGCAGAAATTGGAACCCTCTAATAATGTCACCCTGGGGTCCTATGTCATCAGTGAGGTCACCCTGGGGTCCTATGTCATCAGTGAGGTCACCCTGGGGTCCGATGTCATCAGTGAGGTCACCCTGGGGTCCTATGTCATCAGAGCGAGGTCACCCTGGGGTCCTATGTCATCAGTGAGGTCACCCTGGGGTCCTATGTCATCAGAGCGAGGTCACCCTGGGGTCCTATGTCATCAGTGAGGTCACCCTGGGGTCCGATGTCATCAGTGAGGTCACCCTGGGGTCCTATGTCATCAGACAGGTCACCCTGGGGTCCTATGTCATCAGTGAGGTCACCCTGGGGTCCTATGTCATCAGTGAGGTCACCCTGGGGTCCTATGTCATCAGACAGGTCACCCTGGGGTCCTATGTCATCAGTGAGGTCACCCTGGGGTCCTATGTCATCAGTGAGGTCACCCTGGGGTCCGATGTCATCAGTGAGGTCACCCTGGGGTCCTATGTCATCAGAGCGAGGTCACCCTGGGGTCCTATGTCATCAGTGAGGTCACCCTGGGGTCCTATGTCATCAGAGCGAGGTCACCCTGGGGTCCTATGTCATCAGTGAGGTCACCCTGGGGTCCTATGTCATCAGTGAGGTCACCCTGGGGTCCGATGTCATCAGTGAGGTCACCCTGGGGTCCTATGTCATCAGACAGGTCACCCTGGGGTCCTATGTCATCAGTGAGGTCACCCTGGGGTCCTATGTCATCAGTGAGGTCACCCTGGGGTCCGATGTCATCAGTGAGGTCACCCTGGGGTCCTATGTCATCAGAGCGAGGTCACCCTGGGGTCCTATGTCATCAGTGAGGTCACCCTGGGGTCCTATGTCATCAGAGCGAGGTCACCCTGGGGTCCTATGTCATCAGTGAGGTCACCCTGGGGTCCGATGTCATCAGTGAGGTCACCCTGGGGTCCTATGTCATCAGACAGGTCACCCTGGGGTCCTATGTCATCAGTGAGGTCACCCTGGGGTCCTATGTCATCAGTGAGGTCACCCTGGGGTCCGATGTCATCAGTGAGGTCACCCTGGGGTCCGATGTCATCAGCGAGGTCACCCTGGGGTCCGATGTCATCAGAGCGAGGTCACCCTGGGGTCCTATGTCCTCAGAGCGAGGTCACCCTGGGGTCCGATGTCATCAGAGCGAGGTCACCCTGGGGTCCGATGTCATCAGAGCGAGGTC
The DNA here is from genome assembly GCF_905171775.1 of Rana temporaria. Taxonomy (NCBI): domain Eukaryota; kingdom Metazoa; phylum Chordata; class Amphibia; order Anura; family Ranidae; genus Rana; species Rana temporaria. Next base: position 120,621,728 of record NC_053501.1, read on the forward strand.
ACCCTGGGGTCCGATGTCATCAGTGAGGTCATCCTGGGGTCCTATGTCATCAGAGCGAGGTCACCCTGGGGTCCTATGTCATCAGAGTGAGGTCACCCTGGGGTCCTATGTCATCAGTGAGGTCACCCTGGGGTCCGATGTCATCAGAGTGAGGTCACCCTGGGGTCCGATGTCATCAGTAAGGTCACCCTGGGGTCCTATGTCATCAGAGCGAGGTCACCCTGGGGTCCTATGTCATCAGTGAGGTCACCCTGGGGTCCTATGTCATCAGTGAGGTCACCCTGGGGTCCTATGTCATCAGAGTGAGGTCACCCTGGGGTCCTATGTCATCAGAGCGAGGTCACCCTGGGGTCCTATGTCATCAGTGAGGTCACCCTGGGGTCCTATGTCATCAGTGAGGTCACCCTGGGGTCCTATGTCATCAGTGAGGTCACCCTGGGGTCCTATGTCATCAGTGAGGTCACCCTGGGGTCCTATGTCATCAGTGAGGTCACCCTGGGGTCCGATGTCATCAGTGAGGTCACCCTGGGGTCCTATGTCATCAGTGAGGTCACCCTGGGGTCCGATGTCATCAGTGAGGTCACCCTGGGGTCCTATGTCATCAGTGAGGTCACCCTGGGGTCCGATGTCATCAGTAAGGTCACCCTGGGGTCCTATGTCATCAGAGTGAGGTCACCCTGGGGTCCGATGTCATCAGTGAGGTCACCCTGGGGTCCGATGTCATCAGTGAGGTCACCCTGGGGTCCGATGTCATCAGTGAGGTCACCCTGGGGTCCTATGTCATCAGTGAGGTCACCCTGGGGTCCGATGTCATCAGTAAGGTCACCCTGGGGTCCTATGTCATCAGAGCGAGGTCACCCTGGGATCCTATGTCATCAGTGAGGTCACCCTGGGGTCCTATGTCATCAGAGCGAGGTCACCCTGGGATCCTATGTCATCAGTGAGGTCACCCTGGGGTCCGATGTCATCAGTGAGGCCACCCTGGGGTCCGATGTCATCAGTGAGGTCACCCTAGGGTCCGATGTCATCAGTGAGGTCACCCTGGGAGCATATGTCATCAGTGAGGTCACCCTGGGGTCCGATGTCATCAGTGAGGTCACCCTGGGGTCCTATGTCATCAGTGAGGTCACCCTGGGGTCCTATGTCATCAGTGAGGTCACCCTGGGGTCCTATGTCATCAGTGAGGTCACCCTGGGGTCCTATGTCATCAGAGTGAGGTCACCCTGGGGTCCGATGTCATCAGTGAGGTCACCCTGGGGTCCGATGTCATCAGTGAGGTCACCCTGGGGTCCTATGTCATCAGAGCGAGGTCACCCTGGGGTCCTATGTCATCAGTGAGGTCACCCTGGGATCCTATGTCATCAGTGAGGTCACCCTGGGGTCCGATGTCATCAGTGAGGTCACCCTGGGGTCCTATGTCATCAGACAGGTCACCCTGGGGTCCTATGTCATCAGTGAGGTCACCCTGGGGTCCTATGTCATCAGTGAGGTCACCCTGGGGTCCGAAATCATCAGTGAGGTCACCCTGGGGTCCTATGTCATCAGCGAGGTCACCCTGGGGTCCGATGTCATCAGAGCGAGGTCACCCTGGGGTCCTATGTCCTCAGAGCGAGGTCACCCTGGGGTCCGATGTCATCAGAGCGAGGTCACCCTGGGGTCCGATGTCATCAGAGCGAGGTCACCCTGGGGTCCGATGTCATCAGTGAGGTCATCCTGGGGTCCTATGTCATCAGAGCGAGGTCACCCTGGGGTCCTATGTCATCAGAGTGAGGTCACCCTGGGGTCCTATGTCATCAGTGAGGTCACCCTGGGGTCCTATGTCATCAGTGAGGTCACCCTGGGGTCCGATGTCATCAGTAAGGTCACCCTGGGGTCCTATGTCATCAGAGCGAGGTCACCCTGGGATCCTATGTCATCAGTGAGGTCACCCTGGGGTCCTATGTCATCATTCAGGCCACCCTGGGGTCCGATGTCATCAGTGAGGTCACCCTAGGGTCCGATGTCATCAGTGAGGTCACCCTGGGATCCTATGTCATCAGTGAGGTCACCCTGGGGTCCTATGTCATCAGTGAGGTCACCCTGGGGTCCTATGTCATCAGTGAGGTCACCCTGGGGTCCTATGTCATCAGTGAGGTCACCCTGGGGTCCTATGTCATCAGAGTGAGGTCACCCTGGGGTCCGATGTCATCAGTGAGGTCACCCTGGGGTCCGATGTCATCAGTGAGGTCACCCTGGGGTCCTATGTCATCAGGGAGGTCCCCCAGGGGTCCGATGTCATCAGTGAGGTCACCCTGGGGTCCTATGTCATCAGAGCGAGGTCACCCTGGGGTCCTATGTCATCAGTGAGGTCACCCTGGGGTCCGATGTCATCAGTGAGGTCACCCTGGGGTCCTATGTCATCAGAGCGAGGTCACCCTGGGATCCTATGTCATCAGTGAGGTCACCCTGGGGTCCGATGTCATCAGTGAGGTCACCCTGGGGTCCTATGCCATCAGTGAGGTCACCCTGGGGTCCGATGTCATCAGTGAGGTCACCCTGGGGTCCGATGTCATCAGTGAGGTCACCCTGGGGTCCGATGTCATCAGTGAGGTCACCCTGGGAGCATATGTCATCAGTGAGGTCACCCTGGGGTCCTATGTCATCAGAGTGAGGTCACCCTGGGGTCCGATGTCATCAGTGAGGTCACCCTGGGGTCCGATGTCATCAGTGAGGTCACCCTGGGGTCCTATGTCATCAGTGAGGTCACCCTGGGGTCCGATGTCATCAGTGAGGTCACCCTGGGGTCCTATGTCATCAGAGCGAGGTCACCCTGGGGTCCTATGTCATCAGTGAGGTCACCCTGGGGTCCGATGTCATCAGTGAGGTCACCCTGGGGTCCTATGTCATCAGAGTGAGGTCACCCTGGGGTCCGATGTCATCAGTGAGGTCACCCTGGGGTCCTATGCCATCAGTGAGGTCACCCTGGGGTCCGATGTCATCAGTGAGGTCACCCTGGGGTCCGATGTCATCAGTGAGGTCACCCTGGGAGCATATGTCATCAGTGAGGTCACCCTGGGGTCCTATGTCATCAGTGAGGTCACCCTGGGGTCCTATGTCATCAGTGAGGTCACCCTGGGGTCCTATGTCATCAGTGAGGTCACCCTGGGGTCCGATGTCATCAGAGCGAGGTCACCCTGGGGTCCTATGTCATCAGTGAGGTCACCCTGGGGTCCTATGTCATCAGAGTGAGGTCACCCTGGGGTCCTATGTCATCAGTGAGGTCACCCTGGGGTCCTGTGTCATTGTACTGGGGTCACCCCGGGATCCTTTGTCATTGGACTGGGGTCACCCCGGGATCCTTTGTCATTGGACTGGGGTCACCCCGGGATCCTGTGTCATTGGACTGGGGTCACCCCGGGATCCTGTGTCATTGGACTGGGGTCACCCCGGGATCCTGTGTCATTGTACTGGGGTCACCCGGGATCCTGTGTCATACTGGAGTCACCCCGGGATCCTGTGTCATACTGGGGTCATCCCGGGATCCTGTGTCATTGTACTGGGGTCATCCCGGGATCCCGTGTCATTGTACTGGGGTCACCCCGGGATCCTGTGTCATTGGACTGGGGTCACCCCGGGATCCTGTGTCATTGGACTGGGGTCACCCCGGGATCCTGTGTCATTGGACTGGGGTCACCCCGGGATCCTGTGTCATTGTACTGGGGTCACCCGGGATCCTGTGTCATACTGGAGTCACCCCGGGATCCTGTGTCATACTGGGGTCATCCCGGGATCCTGTGTCATTGTACTGGGGTCATCCCGGGATCCCGTGTCATTGTACTGGGGTCACCCCGGGATCCTGTGTCATTGTACTGGGGTCACCCCGGGATACTGTCATCATACTGGGGTCACCCCGGGATCCTGTCATCATACTGGGGTCACCCCGGGATTCTGTGTCATACTGGGGTCACCCTGGGATCCTGTGTCATTGGACTGGGGTCACCCCGGGATCCTGTGTCATTGTACTGGGGTCACCCCGGGATCCTGTGTCATAGGACTGGGGTCACCCTGGGATCCTGTGTCATTGTACTGGGGTCACCCCGGGATCCTGTGTCATTGTACTGGGGTCACCCTGGGATCCTGTGTCATTGGACTGGGGTCACCCCGGGATCCTGTGTCATTGGACTGGGGTCACCCCGGGATCCTGTGTCATTGTACTGGGGTCACCCCGGGATCCTGTGTCATTGTACTGGGGTCACCCCGGGATCCTGTGTCATACTGGAGTCACCCCGGGATCCTGTGTCATTGTACTGGGGTCATCCCGGGATCCTGTGTCATTGTACTGGGGTCACCCTGGGATCCTGTGTCATACTGGGTCACCCCGGGATCCTGTGTCATTGGACTGGGGTCACCCCGGGATCCTGTGTCATTGGACTGGGGTCACCCCGGGATCCCGTGTCATTGGACTGGGGTCACCCCGGGATCCTGTGTCATTGTACTGGGGTCACCCCGGGATCCTGTGTCATTGGACTGGGGTCACCCTGGGATCCTGTGTCATTCTGGAGTCACCCCGGGATCCTGTGTCATTGTACTGGGGTCACCCCGGGATCCCGTGTCATTGGACTGG
>NC_053501.1:120633830-120642253 GCF_905171775.1 Rana temporaria
TGGAAGAAGAAGAAGGAGGAGGAGGAGGAGGAGAAGAAGAAGACGTGGTGGAAGGGGAAGAAGAAGGAGGAGGAGGAGAAGACGACGTGGAAGGGGAAGAAGGAGGAGGAGGAGGAGGAGGAGAAGACGACGACGTGGAAGGGGAAGAAGAAGCGGGTGAAGAAGTGGCTGAGCAATGCGAAGAACGGTCTCCTGAAGGCACTGAAAGTCAAATCCGACATTCCGAAGTGCGAAGGAGACAGAGGGGGCAACGTCCCCATCAAAACCAAAATGATTATTGGACAGAAGAAAGGGGAAGAGAAGGAGCAAGACCAGATTACCGTCAGGCAGAAAGTGTAAGTAAGATTTTCAGTTTGAGTAAGATGGGCAGGAATTATGGGGCCCCTTACAGGTGTACTGACTGTACCCCCCTGATGGCGGCCCTGAAGATAGGACTTGGACTAAGATGGACTAAGTCTTTTGGAGACCATTTTATAAATAGGAAACAAATATCCCATTTCACAGCCTATTCATAAAATGTTGGCCACCTCGATGACCTCAGGATTTTGGCGATGGGCTAAGTCTTTGGGGCCAATTTTATAAATAGGAAGAAATATCAGCAGCCAAGGCTTAGAACTTGTGGAGAATAATCTCTATTTTTTATTTCTCTTACAGCATCATCATACATGACGGGATGCCGGTAAGGCCAATGGAGAGAGTGTTCACCAGGGAAGAGATAGAGAGGTCCACCGTGCTCTACCAGGAGAAATTACGGGAGCAGAAGGAGAACGAGGAAAAACTGATGAAGTTGATAGAGAACTATCAGAAGGAGGAGGAGGAGGAACAACAGAAGAAGGAGGAGGAGAACAAGAAGAAAGTGAAGGCGATGGAGAAGGAGATGAAGAAGGTGCTGAAGAAGTTGATGATTAGAAATGTTGTGAACATGATCAAAGGGAAGAAGTACAAGGTGCCAGACGATGAGGAGGACCCCCTCTACTGGGCGGCACTGGTACGCCATGAAATGATGGTGGAGATGGAGGCAAAGCTGACGATGGAATTAGACGAGAAGAAAAAGAAGAAAGAGGAAAAGAGAAATGAGAAGGAAAGGCTAGCCAAGGAGAGGGAGGAAGAGAAAAGGCTAGCCAAGGAGAGGAAGGAAGAGAAAAGGCTAGCCAAGGAGAGGGAGGGAGAGGAAAGGCTAGCCAAGAAGAGGGAGGAAGAGGAAAGGCTAGCCAAGGAGAGGAAGGAAGAGAAAAGGCTAGCCAAGGAGAGGAAGGAAGAGAGAAGGCTAGCCAAGGAGAGGGAGGAAGAGGAAAGGCTAGCCAAGGAGATGGAGGAAGAGGAGAACAAGAAGAAAGTGAAGGCGATGGAGAAGGAGATGAAGAAGCTGCTGAAGAAGTTGATGATTAGAAACGTTGTGAACATGATCAAAGGGAAGAAGTACAAGGTGCCAGACGATGAGGAGGACCCCCTCTACTGGGCGGCACTGGTACGCCATGAAATGATGGTGGAGATGGAGGCAAAGGTGACGAGGGAAGAAGACGAGAAGAAAAAGAAGAAAGAGGAAAAGAGAAATGAGAAGGAAAGGCTAGCCAAGGAGAGGGAGGAAGAGAAAAGGCTAGCCAAGGAGAGGAAGGAAGAGAAAAGGCTAGTCAAAGAGAGGGAGGGAGAGGAAAGGCTAGCCAAGAAGAGGGAGGAAGAGGAAAGGCTAGCCAAGGAGAGGAAGGAAGAGAAAAGGCTAGCCAAGGAGAGGAAGGAAGAGAGAAGGCTAGCCAAGGAGAGGGAGGAAGAGGAAAGGCTAGCCAAGGAGATGGAGGAAGAGGAGAACAAGAAGAAAGTGAAGGCGATGGAGAAGGAGATGAAGAAGCTGCTGAAGAAGTTGATGATTAGAAACGTTGTGAACATGATCAAAGGGAAGAAGTACAAGGTGCCAGACGATGAGGAGGACCCCCTCTACTGGGCGGCACTGGTACGCCATGAAATGATGGTGGAGATGGAGGCAAAGGTGACGAGGGAAGAAGACGAGAAGAAAAAGAAGAAAGAGGAAAAGAGAAATGAGAAGGAAAGGCTAGCCAAGGAGAGGAAGGAAGAGAAAAGGCTAGCCAAGGAGAGGAAGGAAGAGAAAAGGCTAGCCAAGGAGAAGGAGGGAGAGGAAAGGCTAGCCAAGAAGAGGGAGGAAGAGGAAAGGCTAGCCAAGGAGAGGAAGGAAGAGAAAAGGCTAGCCAAGGAGAGGAAGGAAGAGAAAAGGCTAGCCAAGGAGAGGGAGGAAGAGGAAAGGCTAGCCAAGGAGATGGAGGAAGAGGAGAACAAGAAGAAAGTGAAGGCGATGGAGAAGGAGATGAAGAAGCTGCTGAAGAAGTTGATGATTAGAAATGTTGTGAACATGATCAAAGGAAAGAAGTACAAGGTGCCAGACGATGAGGAGGACCCCCTCTACTGGGCGGCACTGGTACGCCATGAAATGATGGTGGAGATGGAGGCAAAGGTGACGAGGGAAGAAGACGAGAAGAAAAAGAAGAAAGAGGAAAAGAGAAATGAGAAGGAAAGGCTAGCCAAGGAGAGGAAGGAAGAGAAAAGGCTAGCCAAGGAGAGGAAGGAAGAGAAAAGGCTAGCCAAGGAGAGGGAGGGAGAGGAAAGGCTAGCCAAGAAGAGGGAGGAAGAGGAAAGGCTAGCCAATGAGAGGAAGGAAGAGAAAAGGCTAGTCAAAGAGAGGGAGGGAGAGGAAAGGCTAGCCAAGAAGAGGGAGGAAGAGGAAAGGCTAGCCAAGGAGAGGAAGGAAGAGAAAAGGCTAGCCAAGGAGAGGAAGGAAGAGAGAAGGCTAGCCAAGGAGAGGGAGGAAGAGGAAAGGCTAGCCAAGGAGATGGAGGAAGAGGAGAACAAGAAGAAAGTGAAGGCGATGGAGAAGGAGATGAAGAAGCTGCTGAAGAAGTTGATGATTAGAAACGTTGTGAACATGATCAAAGGGAAGAAGTACAAGGTGCCAGACGATGAGGAGGACCCCCTCTACTGGGCGGCACTGGTACGCCATGAAATGATGGTGGAGATGGAAGCAAAGGTGACGATGGAATTAGACGAGAAGAAAAAGAAGAAAGAGGAAAAGAGAAATGAGAAGGAAAGGCTAGCCAAGGAGAGGAAGGAAGAGAAAAGGCTAGCCAAGGAGAGGAAGGAAGAGAAAAGGCTAGCCAAGGAGAAGGAGGGAGAGGAAAGGCTAGCCAAGAAGAGGGAGGAAGAGGAAAGGCTAGCCAAGGAGAGGAAGGAAGAGAAAAGGCTAGCCAAGGAGAGGAAGGAAGAGAGAAGGCTAGCCAAGGAGAGGGAGGAAGAGGAAAGGCTAGCCAAGGAGATGGAGGAAGAGGAGAACAAGAAGAAAGTGAAGGCGATGGAGAAGGAGATGAAGAAGCTGCTGAAGAAGTTGATGATTAGAAATGTTGTGAACATGATCAAAGGGAAGAAGTACAAGGTGCCAGACGATGAGGAGGACCCCCTCTACTGGGCGGCACTGGTACGCCATGAAATGATGGTGGAGATGGAGGCAAAGGTGACGAGGGAAGAAGACGAGAAGAAAAAGAAGAAAGAGGAAAAGAGAAATGAGAAGGAAAGGCTAGCCAAGGAGAGGGAGGAAGAGAAAAGGCTAGCCAAGGAGAGGAAGGAAGAGAAAAGGCTAGCCAAGGAGAGGGAGGGAGAGGAAAGGCTAGCCAAGGAGATGGAGGAAGAGGAAAGGCTAGCCAAGGAGAAGAAGGAAGAGAAAAGGCTAGCCAAGGAGAGGAAGGAAGAGAAAAGGCTAGCCAAGGAGAGGGAGGAAGAGGAAAGGCTAGCCAAGGAGATGGAGGAAGAGGAGAACAAGAAGAAAGTGAAGGCGATGGAGAAGGAGATGAAGAAGCTGCTGAAGAAGTTGATGATTAGAAATGTTGTGAACATGATCAAAGGGAAGAAGTACAAGGTGCCAGACGATGAGGAGGACCCCCTCTACTGGGCGGCACTGGTACGCCATGAAATGATGGTGGAGATGGAGGCAAAGGTGACGAGGGAAGAAGACGAGAAGAAAAAGAAGAAAGAGGAAAAGAGAAATGAGAAGGAAAGGCTAGCCAAGGAGAGGGAGGAAGAGAAAAGGCTAGCCAAGGAGAGGAAGGAAGAGAAAAGGCTAGTCAAAGAGAGGGAGGGAGAGGAAAGGCTAGCCAAGAAGAGGGAGGAAGAGGAAAGGCTAGCCAAGGAGAGGAAGGAAGAGAAAAGGCTAGCCAAGGAGAGGAAGGAAGAGAGAAGGCTAGCCAAGGAGAGGGAGGAAGAGGAAAGGCTAGCCAAGGAGATGGAGGAAGAGGAGAACAAGAAGAAAGTGAAGGCGATGGAGAAGGAGATGAAGAAGCTGCTGAAGAAGTTGATGATTAGAAACGTTGTGAACATGATCAAAGGGAAGAAGTACAAGGTGCCAGACGATGAGGAGGACCCCCTCTACTGGGCGGCACTGGTACGCCATGAAATGATGGTGGAGATGGAGGCAAAGGTGACGAGGGAAGAAGACGAGAAGAAAAAGAAGAAAGAGGAAAAGAGAAATGAGAAGGAAAGGCTAGCCAAGGAGAGGGAGGAAGAGAAAAGGCTAGCCAAGGAGAGGAAGGAAGAGAAAAGGCTAGTCAAAGAGAGGGAGGGAGAGGAAAGGCTAGCCAAGAAGAGGGAGGAAGAGGAAAGGCTAGCCAAGGAGAGGAAGGAAGAGAAAAGGCTAGCCAAGGAGAGGAAGGAAGAGAGAAGGCTAGCCAAGGAGAGGGAGGAAGAGGAAAGGCTAGCCAAGGAGATGGAGGAAGAGGAGAACAAGAAGAAAGTGAAGGCGATGGAGAAGGAGATGAAGAAGCTGCTGAAGAAGTTGATGATTAGAAACGTTGTGAACATGATCAAAGGGAAGAAGTACAAGGTGCCAGACGATGAGGAGGACCCCCTCTACTGGGCGGCACTGGTACGCCATGAAATGATGGTGGAGATGGAGGCAAAGGTGACGAGGGAAGAAGACGAGAAGAAAAAGAAGAAAGAGGAAAAGAGAAATGAGAAGGAAAGGCTAGCCAAGGAGAGGGAGGAAGAGAAAAGGCTAGCCAAGGAGAGGAAGGAAGAGAAAAGGCTAGTCAAAGAGAGGGAGGGAGAGGAAAGGCTAGCCAAGAAGAGGGAGGAAGAGGAAAGGCTAGCCAAGGAGAGGAAGGAAGAGAAAAGGCTAGCCAAGGAGAGGAAGGAAGAGAGAAGGCTAGCCAAGGAGAGGGAGGAAGAGGAAAGGCTAGCCAAGGAGATGGAGGAAGAGGAGAACAAGAAGAAAGTGAAGGCGATGGAGAAGGAGATGAAGAAGCTGCTGAAGAAGTTGATGATTAGAAACGTTGTGAACATGATCAAAGGGAAGAAGTACAAGGTGCCAGACGATGAGGAGGACCCCCTCTACTGGGCGGCACTGGTACGCCATGAAATGATGGTGGAGATGGAGGCAAAGGTGACGAGGGAAGAAGACGAGAAGAAAAAGAAGAAAGAGGAAAAGAGAAATGAGAAGGAAAGGCTAGCCAAGGAGAGGAAGGAAGAGAAAAGGCTAGCCAAGGAGAGGAAGGAAGAGAAAAGGCTAGCCAAGGAGAGGAAGGAAGAGAAAAGGCTAGCCAAGGAGAGGGAGGAAGAGGAAAGGCTAGCCAAGGAGAGGGAGGAAGAGAAAAGGCTAGCCAAGGAGAGTGAGGGAGAGGAAAGGCTTGCCAAGAAGAGGGAGGAAGAGGAAAGGCTAGCCAAGGAGAGGAAGGAAGAGAAAAGCCTAGCCAAGGAGAGGGAGGAAGAGAAAAGGCTAGCCAAGGAGAGGGAGGAAGAGGAAAGGCTAGCCAAGGAGAGGAAGGAAGAGAAAAGGCTAGCCAAGAAGAGGGAGGGAGAGGAAAGGCTAGCCAAGGAGAGGGAGGGAGAGGAAAGGCTAGCCAATGAGAGGGAGGGAGAGGGAGGGAGAGGAAAGGCTAGCCAAGGAGAGGGATGAAGAGGAAAGGCTAGCCAAGGAGAGGGATGAAGAGGAAAGGCTAGCTGAGGAAATTGAGGAAAAGGAGTTTCGTTCCGAGGAGTGGAGATAAGTTCACATTCTTCCTTTGTAAGTCTTGGATTGCATGGGAAGCCTAAAGTTCTATTTATGTAAAAGAGAGGGGGGGGGTGTTTTAAGTCTTACAAAATGCCCCCAGCATAATCACTGGGGGGTGATTACACTGGGGGCATTTACACGGAGGTGGGGGGTAGGGGCAATATCACTACAAGGGATTTACACGGTGGGGGTTTGTGATTATTCACACTGAACAGATTTACACGGGGGGGATTTCACTACAGGGGATTTACACGGGGGGGATTTCACTACAGGGGATTTACACGGTGGGGGGGGGGGGTTTACACAATGGGAACTGCAAAATGCCCCCAGCATAATCACTGGGGGGTGATTACACTGGGGGCATTTACACGGGGGGGGGGGTATTTCACTACAAGGGACTTACATGGTGGGGGGGGGGGGTTTACACAATGGGAACTACAAAATGCCCCCAGCATAATCACTGGGGGGTGATTACACTAGGGGCATTTACACAGGGGGGGGGGGTATTTCACTACAGGGGATTTACACTGGGGGGATTTACACAATGGGAATTACAAAATGCCCCCAGCATAATCACTGGGGGGTAATTTACATGGGGAGGGGGTGTTTAAACTGGTAGGATTACACTGGGTAGATTTACACGGGGGGGAATTTCACTACAGGGGATTTACATGGTGGGGGGGGGGGTTTACAAAATGGGAACTACAAAATGCCCCCAGCATAATCACTGGGGGGTAATTTACACGGGGAGGGGGGGGTTTAAACTGGTAGGATTACACTGGGGAGATTTACACGGGGGGGGGGGGGAATTTCACTACAAGGGATTTACATGGTGGTGGGGGGGGGGGGGGGTTTACACAATGGGAACTACAAAATGTCCCCAGCATAATCACTGGGGGGTAATTTACACGGGGAGGGGGGGTTTAAACTGGTAGGATTACACTGGGAGATTTACACGGGGGGGGGGGGGGGAGAATTTCACTACAAGGGATTTACATGGTGGGGGGGGGGGGGTTTACACAATGGGAACTACAAAATGCCCCCAGCATAATCACTGGGGGTGATTACACTAGGGGCATTTACACAGGGGGGGGGGGTATTTCACTACAGGGGATTTACACTGGGGGGTTTACACAATGGGAATTACAAAATGCCCCCAGCATAATCACTGGGGGGTAATTTACACGGGGAGGGGGGGTTTAAACTGGTAGGATTACACTGGGGAGATTTACATGGTGGGGGGGGGGGGGTAATTCATTACAAGGGATTTGCATGGTGGGGGGGGGGGTTTACACAATGGGAATTACAAAATGCCCCCAGCATAATCACTGGGGGGTAATTTACACGGGGAGGGGGGGTTTAAACTGGTAGGATTACACTGGGGAGATTTACACTGTGGGTGGGGGGGAATTTCACTTCAAGGGATTTACATGGTGGGGGGGGGGTTTACACAATGGGAATTACAAAATGCCCCCAGCATAATCACTGGGGGGTGATTACACTAGGGGTATTTACACGGGGGGGGGGATTTCACTACAGGGGATTTACACTGGGGGGTTTACACAATGGGAATTACAAAATGCCCCCAGCATAATCACTGGGGGGTAATTTACACGGGGAGGGGGGGTTTAAACTGGTAGGATTACACTGGGGACATTTACACGGGGGGGAATTCCATGGGGTAATTAAACTAATAACCTAGGTGTACAGAATATAACTGGGTACTGACATTTATAGGTAAAGGTGATCCGGGGAAAATCCGATTGCCTCTCGGGGGGGATCAGGAAGGAATTTTTTCCCCAGCTGTAGCAGATTGGATCTCATGCTCTGCTGGGGGTTTTCGCCTTCCTCTGGATCAGCTGTGGGTATAGAATTGGGTATATGGGATTGTATGATATTTTTTATTTATTTATTTATTTAAACCTATAACGGTTTAAAAAAAAAAAAAGAGCATATATGCCGAAGCATGGGGGCAGGGGCGGAGGGGCGATTTGCCCCTAACATTAGGGGTGGATTGCCCCCATGCTTCGGCATAGAGATTTTTTACTCTCTTTTTTGGCACAGATTGTTGTTGTTTTAATGAGTTAATGTTTTATTGTCACCATTGTTTGCTTTTCAAGCACGCCATTCAGCTGCAGCACCGATTTATTTATTTTGACAGCAACAGCATTTGCTCTCACGATACGTAAATCAGTGACTCCAGCGCTGTAGGAGGTGATTTCACCACCACAGTTATAAAAAAAGAACGGTGCATGTATGCCCATCATTAGAAGTGGGTGGATGCAGGGCGGTATTCTAATGGTGGGCATAACCACCGATCAATCTCTGTTTTCATTCACCCCACAGGCTGCATGAAAAAAAAAAGAACTTTACAATAAGG
>NC_053501.1:120642753-120652753 GCF_905171775.1 Rana temporaria
ATCCAGTATACCCCTCCCCCACAAATCCCAGTATACCCCTCCCCCACAAATCCCAGTATACCCCTCCCCCCACAAATCCCAGTATACCCCTCCCCCCACAAATCCCAGTATACCCCTCCCCCCACAAATCCCAGTATACCCCTCCCCCCACAAATCCCAGTATACCCCCCCCCCCACAAATCCCAGTATACCCCTCCCCCCACAAATCCCAGTATACCCCTCCCCCCACAAATCCCAGTATACCCCTCCCCCCACAAATCCCAGTATACCCCTCCCCCCACAAATCCCAGTATACCCCTCACCCCACAAATCCCAGTATACCCCTCCCCCCACAAATCCCAGTATACCCCTCCCCGCACAAATCCCAGTATACCCCTCCCCCCACAAATCCCAGTATACCCCTCCCCCCACAAATCCCAGTATATCCCTCCCCCACAAATCCCAGTATACCCCTCCCCCCACAAATCCCAGTATACCCCTCACCCCACAAATCCCAGTATACCCCTCCCCCCACAAATCCCAGTATACCCCTCCCCGCACAAATCCCAGTATACCCCTCACCCCACAAATCCCAGTATACCCCTCCCCCCACAAATCCCAGTATACCCCTCCCCCCACAAATCCCAGTATACCCCTCCCCCCACAAATCCCAGTATACCCCTCCCCCACAAATCCCAGTATACCCCTCCCCCACAAATCCCAGCATACCCCTCCCCCACAGATCCCAGTATACCCCTCCCCCCACAAATCCCAACATACCCCTCCCCCCACAAATCCCAGTATACCCCTCCCCCACAGATCGCAGACATCCCCGCCCCCTGAAAGTCCACAATATCATCTACCCTCCCAGAAATCCCCTCCCCCACAGATCTCTGAAAACCCCCCCTCCCCTAAAATGTATCTCCTCCCCCGCAGATCTTCAATATCTCTGCCCCCGCCGTTCTCTGATATTCCCTCTTCTGGAGACCCTTGATAGCTCCTCCCCCGCAGATCTCCGATATCCCCTCCCCCACAGATCTCCGATATCCCCTCCCCCACAGATCTCCGATATCCCCTCCCCCACAGATCTCCGATATCCCCTCCCCCACAGATCTCCAATATCCCCTCCCCCACAGATCTCCAATATCCCCTCCCCCACAGATCTCCGATATCCCCTCCCCCACAGATCTTCAATATCAGTGCCCCCCCCCCCCTTCTCTGATATCCCCCCCCCCAGAAGTTTTACATTCCTGTTCCCTGGAAATCCATGATACCCCCCCTCCCTCCATGTTATTGGCCCCACATATGAGGGGGGTACAGACAGTACTGGGAGTCCCCCTCCCCCACAGACATTACTATTACTTCTATGAGCGCCCCCCCCCCCACACAGAGGGCCCCCCGGTTCTCCTCACCAGACCATCGTACTCTCCAGAACCATCTTTGCTGTATCACCTCCTCCGCTCCACCGGCCAACACTGAGCTCTACCACTGGGCCGCCCCTCCGCCAATCACGGGCCACTTCCGCCCGGGCAAACGAACTACTTCCGCCCGGCTGTGCTTCAGCTCGTCTCTTTCCTCCGCCAATCAGCGCATGGAGTCCGCCGGGCGGGGCGTGGCATTGACTCAGCATTCGCCGTCCGAACTACATCTCCCGGCGGCCCTTCCGGCCTCTAACTTCCGCCGCGCCGTGCGTCACTTCCGGTCCTTGTATCGCGTTCTCTCCTAAATCATAAGAAGAGTCTCACGTGGTGTCCGATAGAGGGGGAGGGGACAGGACTGCCCTCCAATCACAGCGAAGCATCAGACTCCGCCCTTTTTAGCGATTTTTGTTTACATGAAAAACCGAATTACTCAGAAAACCCCCAAATATTATAAATCAGCCGAGACCCCGGGGAATAAAATGTCACAGCATTTGGGCAGCAATTGTTCACATGTAATATTTATAGAACAAATAAAGTTCAATGAATTCTACAAAAAACACAAAATATCCCTCAATGTTTTTATTAGAAGATGAGAGACAACGTCACGCCGAGAAAATAGATACCAAACATGTCACCCTTCTACGCCGGACCCCTACGCTTTGCACGCCTACCCCCTGCACGACACAAAACCCCTACGCTCCGCACAACGCCGGACCCCTACGCTCTGCACAACGCCGGACCCTAGCCCCTGCACGACTCCGGACCCCTACGCTCCGCTCCGCATGACGCGCCGCTCCGGACCCCTACGCTCCGCACGCCGCTCCAGACCCCTAGACCCTGCACGACTCCGGACCCCTAGGCTGCGCGCTACGTCGGACCCCTACGCTCCGCGCTACGCCGGACCCCGACGCTCCGCACAACTCCAGACCCCTACGCTCCGCGCTACGCCGGACCTCTAGCCCCTGCACGACTCCGGACCCCTACGCTCCACATGACGCGCCGCTCCGCACGCCGCTCCAGACCCCTAGACCCTGCACGACTCCGGACCCCTACACTGCGCGCTACGTCAGACCCCTACGCTCCACACAACTCCGGACCCCTACGCTCCGCGCTACGCCGGACCCCTAGCCCCTGCAAGACTCCGGACCCCTACGCTCCGCGCTACTCTCCGCATGGCGCGCCGCTCCCCTACGCTACGCACGCCGCTCAGACCCCTAGACCCTGCACGACTCCAGACCCCTACGCTCCGTGCTACGACGGACCCCTACGCTCCGCACAACTCCGGACCCCTACGCTCCGCGCTACGCCGGACCCCTAGCCCCTGCACAACTCCGGACCCCTACGCTCCGCGCTACTCTCCGCATGACGCACCGCTCCGGACCCCTACGCTACGCACGCCGCTCCAGACCCCTAGACCCTGCACGACTCCAGACCCCTACGCTGCGCGCTACGTCAGACCCCTACGCTCCGCGCCACTCCGGACCCCTAGCCCCTGCACGACTCCGGACCCCTACGCTCCACATGACGCGACGCTCCGCACGCCGCTCCAGACCCCTAGACCCTGCACGACTCCGGGCCCCTACACTGCACGCTACGCCAGACCCCTACACTCCGCACGACGTTGCGCTCAGGCCCCCTACCCCCTGCACGACTCCGGACCCCTACGCGCCGCACGACGCGCCACTCCTGACCCCTACCCCCTGCACGACTCCGGACCCCTACGCTCTGCACGACGCGCCGCTCCGGACCCCTACCCCCTGCATGACTCTGGACCCCTACGCTCCTCACGACGCGCCACTCTGGACCCCTACCCCCTGCACGATTCCGGACCCCTACGCTCCTCACGACGCGCCACTCTGGACCCCTACCCCCTGCACGACTCCGGAACCCTACGCTCCGCACGACGCGCCGCTCCAGACCCCTACGCTCCGCACGACGCGCCACTCTGGACCCCTACCCCCTGCACGACTCCGGACCCCTACACTCCGCACGATGCGCTACTCCAGACCCCTAGCCCCTGCACGACTCTGGACCCCTACGCTCCGCACCGCTCCGAACCCCTACCCCGTGCACGACTCCGGACCCCTATGCTCCGCATGACGTGCAACTCCAGACCCCTACGCTCTCTATATTACAGACCTCTCACGTCCTTACACCTGACCCCAGCACTCTATCATTAGTGGGACCACCATCTGTCTTTCCCGGCCTGGTCTCTGTGCTGGAAGGACGCACGGGGTGCAGTACCAATGTGTGGGCGGTAATGCCCACCTCTTTTGCTGCTCCATATTTGTGTTGGGCAGTTGTAAGGGGGCGGGGGTAATAATGAACATAGACCACTCCCCCGCCCCCCGACCTTCCTCGTGGGAAAACTTCTATTGATTTATTTCCTCTATGGAGTGAAGCGGATACTTTGTTTCTTGTATTCCTCACACCTCCATCTAGTGGCCGCTCTCGGGATGTTTTGTACGATTGACTTTGCGGTTTATTAGTTGTAGAGAATTTTCCGTTTTTATATTATTGTTGTTCTTCCCGCGCTCCGCCGGCATTATAATATATTCTTGTTTTTCCCGCCGTGCGGCAGAGCGCCCTCTATACTGGCATGGAGGAAGGCTTGAGAAAGAGGCCAGTCACCCCGAAACCTGTCACTTGTGAATCTCTACGATCCGTGAGGACGCGGCGGCTGCCTGTCCTCCGAGGGGGGTGGGGGGGGGGCGTCGACGGCAGCCATCTTGGAGCAGATTTTAAGGAGGAACTCTGACAGCTGAAGATTTTTCTTAAAAAAAAAGGCGCCCCCTGGTGAGGGCATCAGCCAGAGACACGCCCCCTTTCTTCCTCTGTTAGTATATCAGCTCTTTTTATCATCACCATTGTTATTTCACCGGAATCCTCCAGGGGCCCCACTCTATGTCAAGGGCCACACTCTATACTTAACTAATAACAGCGGCCCAAAAAATACCCCCATCGGGGTCCCCTCTTTACATAAAGTTCCAGCAGAACCATACCTTACATTAGAGCCCCCATCATAAAACCAAAGACCCCCATACATCCGGGTCACCATTCAACTCCCTGCCCCCCCCCCCCACCTCCAGGTCCCCATCAGAGTCCCGTTTCTCCCCCTTCATCGGTATCCCCACCTTAAATCAGAGTCCTCCCTTACCTCAAGGTGGGACTGCGATGGGGACCCTGAGGTGGGGGCAACAATGACAAGACTCTGATTTAAGGTGGGACTCTACGTTAAGGAGGGGGGACAGAACACTGATGGGGACCCAGACTTGGTGGGACTGCGATGGGGAACCTAAAAATCAGAGTCCCCCATCAGAATCCCACCTTAAATCGGAGTCCCCAGCGCAGTTCCTCCTCAAATCAGAGTCCCCCCTTCCTCAGGGTCCCCCATTAGATTCCCACCTTAAATCAGCATCCTCCCTTACCATCAAGGTGGGATGGGGACACTGAGGAAAGGAGGGGGGCTCTGATTCTCAGTGGAACTGCGCTGGGGACCCTGATTTAAGATGGGAGGTAAGAAGGTGTGGGGGGGGGGGGGGAATAGGACGCTGATGGGGGATTTGGATGTAAATGGGGACCCAGATATATATTGGGGGAGGACACAAACTTAAGGTGGTACTGCAATGGGGGACCCTAAAATCAGAGTCACCCATATATCAGGGTCCCCCATCAGAATCCCACCTTAAATCGGAGTGCCCCATGTATAAGGATCTATATTAGAGTCCCACCTTAAATCAGGGTGACCTCAGGGTCCCCAGCACAGTTCCACCTTAAATCAGAGTCTGCCGCCCCCCCCCCTCAGGGTCCCTATTAGATTCCCACCTCAAATCAGCATCCTTCTTAACCCTCAAGGTGGGATTGGGATAGGGACACTGAGGAAAGGAGAGGGGACTCCGATAGGGACCCTAAGGTGAGAAGGGGGAACAAGACACGGATGGGGATTTGGATATAAAGGGGGGACCCAGATAGATTATATATATATATATAGGGGGGGACCACGAATTTGAGGTGGTACTGCAATGGATACCCTAAAGTCAGAGTCACCCAAATATCAGGGCCCCCCCCTTAAATCGAAGTGCCCCCATGTATCAGGATCGCCATTAGAGTTCCACCTTAAATCAGTCACCAGCACAGTTCCACCTTAAATCAGATGACCGGTTTAAGGTGGAACTGCACTGGGGACCCAGAGATGACTCAAATTGAAGGTGGGACTGGGATGGGGACCCTGGAGGTAAGGAGGGGGATAGAACACCAATGGGGACACAGATGTAAAGGGGGACTCTGATGGGGATGCAGATATATGGGGGGGGGGTTTTGGGGAACTTAGGGTGGGACTGGGGGGGACCCTGAGGTCAAAAGGGGGATAAAACAGATGTAAAGGGGGACTCTGATATATGGGGGGGGGGGGTTGGGGACCCTGAAGTAAGGCAGGACTCCGATTTAAGGTGGGACTCTGATGGGGACCTGGATGTAAGTGGGGTGGGACTCTGATGAATGGGGGACGGCAAGTCATCGTTCGCCTCTGGGTCCCCAGTGCCCCATACAAGCAATGTTCTCAAGAGTCCCCGCCCCCTTCCTGTCAAAAGCGCAGCCTCTGCGTACCCCAACCATCGCCCTTTGAGGAGACGGCCCTGACCAGTAGTGTGGAGAACCCTTCCCCCGGCCGATACCTTTCCAGCCTCCTCCCCCCTTCCCAGGGACACACCCAGGAGGTTCAGGATACAAGAAATCACACACAGGCACAGCGGCGGTTCATTTCATGTCGGTTTATATACATACAGTTATACAGGTCGGTCTCAGCGCTCAGACTCCCATCCGAGGAATCCAAACACTTAAATAAAATCATCATAAATAATAAAACACCAGACGGTGGGGGGAGGGGAAGGGGGGGGGTGGTAAAAATAAAAAGAGTGACAAAAATGTTTCACTTCCAGCAACCACAAAACACCCACTGGACGGCCGAAAGCGTAGTGTTCAGGGACCTCGGGGGACGAGACGTTCAGAGGAGGCGGAGTCTGGGAGTAGAATGGGGGTGGAGTCATTGGGTTGCCAAATCTAGAAGTTATAAAAAAAAAAATATATATATTTGAAGGGGGGGGGGGGGAAAATACCCCAAACGATCACCAGCCTGTGTTGCCATGGCGTTCTCCTCTATGACCAAGCCTTGTGGGTTACGACGAAACGCGTTGGTTAGGCCTGGGAGGAGCCAAGGCCATTCTAGTTCCATACTGAATACATCTGACTGATGTGCTTCGTCTCTTCGCCTTATTTCTGTTTTAGACTTTCCAGTATAGGGCGGCGACATTGCCCCGCCCCCTCCAATCAGAGCCGAGCAGGTTCAACTTCACTGCCAGCCAGGGAATGTCAGCTTCCATCTAAAGCTGATCACAGGGGCGACATACAGCTATTCCTCTATGGAGATTACAGACAGGAAGTCAGCTGGGTGCAGGGAAACATTCCTCTTCCTCCTCCCCGTTTCGCCCCTCCCCCCCCCCCCCATCTTCCGTCCCAATACTTTCGCCCCCCCCCCCTTTAAAAATGTCCGTCATCCGTCCCAATAATATTCAAACCGACTTAAAAAAAAATTCCTTTAACAATTCCTTAAACCTCAACTCCGCCCAAAAGGGAGGAGGAGTTACAATCTTTCCGAGTTATTACTGCTGTGTCCCCGCAGGGGAGATTTACCAGCACTTCCTGTCTCAGTGACACATTTTTTTTTGGCCTAGTGTCACTGGGGGAGGAAGCGACGGGGGACACGCCACACAGGTTGTTTTCTGCCCTGTAGAGTATTTTTTGGGCTGTAGTTGAGGTTTAAGGGCCACGTGCGTTTTCCACCCCGTAAAACGTGCGTCTTAAAAAACACACACACATTGGACGCTTATAATACTTGCGTTTGACCTTAAAAATTAAAAAAATTGTCACTTTCAGATACACCCAAAATTCACCCAGGTGCGTTTTTTGTTTTGTTTTCGTGCATTACTGTCCAAAAAGCCAGTACTAAAAAAAAAAAAAAAACGACCAATCCGAACGCAGCGCCATGGCAGCACACGCAGGAAACCAGAAAAAAAAATTAAATAAAAAACCCAAACACAACCTCAGAAACGAAAGGTTTAAACTTTGGGAAGCCCCGTGGAGGTGGGGAGATGAGATGAGCAGAGGAGGGGCTGAAATGGGCAGGGGAGGGGCCAAATTATAGCAATTCTTAAAATAAACCACAAATAAAAGAAGGTGACGGCTCCGGATTCCGGGGAGGACGCCGTAGGCAGAAGAAGAGTTGGCACACAGCGGAGAGGGGGGGGGGGTTCGGTTACACCGGCTCCACGGTAACGATCGATTGGAGGAGGAGGAGGTAATGGCCACACACTGTATAATGAGGTCACAGCTTGTCACACTCAAGGATTGGGGGGGCAAGGGGGGGGAGGGGTGGTGAGCCCCAAAATTAGGCAGCAAATGCTTTCTCTGTTTTTTTTTGGTCCGAGTTTACTCAACGCAGCATCAACAGCACAAAGTTCTATAACCGGCTACTTCAAAAAAATAGATATATTAAATAGGAAACGTGAATCCAGAAAAAAAAATAAAGGGGGTGGGGAGGGGGAGGGGAGAGCAAGGGGGGCGGCTCCTCGTGAAAAGGTAAGGCATAAATCAGAAGAGGAGGCAACTTCCCCCCTCCCCCCCCCCATTGTAACATTCACCATGGGCATGGTGGTGGCAGAGCGTCCTTGTCAGTGTAAAGGGGTGGGGAGAAGAGCGCCGGGCCCCTCCCCCCCATCCACACGCACAACAGCGCAGGTCACGGTTCTGGACGTTAAGCTCAGCGGCGCGGACTGGTCAGCGGCTGTGGGAGGCTCCAACGGTCCACCGGTGAAAAAAAAAAGTCGTCTGGAAACTGCCGATCCCCCGATTCACTGCGGAAAGAAAAACACAGAGTGAGGGGGAGGGGGAACAAGATCAGCCAATCAATGGCCACAAAGTGGGAGGTCCAATCAACTAAAAGCAGAAGCCCAGCATCCCATCATGACTAGGGACGGGGGGGGAACCCTAACATCCCATGACTAGGGACCGGGGGGGGAACCCCGACATCCCATGACTAGGGACCGGGGGGGGAACCCCGACATCCCATGACTAGGGACCGGGGGGGACCGCGACATCCCATGACTAGGGAGGGGGGAAACCCGACATCCCATTACTAGAGACAGGACAGGGGGGGGGGGGGGGGGGAAGCGAAAATCCCATGACTAGGGCCCGGGGGGAACCCCGACATCCCATGACTAGGGACCGGGGGGGACCGCGACATCCCATGACTAGGGAGGGGGGAAACCCGACATCCCATTACTAGAGACAGGACAGGGGGGGGGGGGGGGGGGAAGCGAAAATCCCATGACTAGGGCCCGGGGGGAACCCCGACATCCCATGACTAGGGACCGGGGGGGACCGCGACATCCCATGACTAGGGAGGGGGGAAACCCGACATCCCATTACTAGAGACAGGACAGGGGGGGGGGGGGAAGCGAAAATCCCATGACTAGGGCCCGGGGGGGAACCCCGACATCCCATGACTAGGGAGGGGGGAAACCCGACATCCCATTACTAGAGACAGGACAGGGGGGGGGGGGGAAGCGAAAATCCCATGACTAGGGCCCGGGGGGGAACCCCGACATCCCATGACTAGGGCCCAGGGGGGGGGGACCCGACATCCCATGACTAGGGACGGGGGGGGGGGGAACCCCGACATCCCATGACTAGGGACCTGAGGGAATCCAATCAATAACAAGCATTTAGATAGTAAATCTCAGCATTCTCAGCCAGCAGAAGCAGGGGGGGGGGTTGTTGGAGATTTTACCCCCCTCCCCAGCATGGTACAGCCCCCTCCAGGGCCCCTGCTGGGGAGGGGGGTAAAATCTCCAACAACCCCCCCCCCCCCCCCCATGGTACAGCCCAGCAAAGCTCAGTAATGCAGCCCCCCAGTGGGTGGTCTTGCCTCTCTCTCGGCCTGTGACGAGCCACCAGAGGAGGGTGGCAGTGCAGCTCCACGTCCCAACTTATAGGGAGAGAGAAAGGAGAATAATAAAGAGGTGGCACAAATATCACAGGGGGGGGCCTCACAGAGATATAAGGAGGGGCACAGACATGACTCGGGGGTCACTTATAAGGAGGGGGAGGGGAATACTTACAAAGCTGATCTCCGTCTCTATCTGATTGGGGTCCAGAATTCCATCATCTTCTTCCTCTTCCTCCTCTCCAGTCTTCCCCATCTCCAGCCTGCAAACCCAAACCAGAGAAATGAGGGTGTGGCTCCGGGAGGACTGAGGCCACGCCCCCCAAACCAAACAGAAATTCAGCCCAAAAGCTAAACCTATGGGAGAGTCCAATGGTTATTGCCCCTCCCTCCTCCCATCAAGGGCCCACGTCCTCCCTCCAGGGCCCCGCGTCTCTCCTCCTCCCCCCGCGTCTCCTTTACATCGGCTTTCCTCCAACTCCAGGGTCCACGTCTCTCCACTCACCCCCTCCAGGGCCCACGTCTCTCCACTCACCCCCTCCAGGGCCCACGTCTCTCCACTCACCCCCTCCAGGGCCCACGTCTCTCCACTCCCCCCCTC
>NC_053501.1:120657753-120732950 GCF_905171775.1 Rana temporaria
TGGTCTTGCACAGGGCGTTGTGCATGTCCGGGTCCAGGAAGAGCCCGTCCGGCAGGTCCTGCATGAAGTCCAAGTCCTTGAAGGTGGGGAAGCTTTTCTCCCGCTCTTTGGGCGAAGCGCGTCGCTTGTAGGTGGAGCCCTTCATGTCGTACTTCAGGTGCATCTTCACTGACCTGGGCAGCAAATTGTTCATAACTACAATCCGGATGTTTTTCCCGCCCGCCTGGACGCAGTACAGTCCGTAGAACTTGGGCAGGAGGGTGCGGGGGTTCTGGTTCAGGTTCTAGAGGAAAAAATAAATCAAGCTATTAGTACACCGCTCCAAGCAGACATGGTATGGTCCAGAGCATGGGAGACAATGTAGGGTGCTCTGCGTACCCACCCAGCACACGTGGTATGACCCAGGGGTGTGGGACACATCACAGGACCCAGCCCTCCCCAGCACATGGTATGGTCCAGGGCACGGGAGACAGTGCAGGTTGCTCTGCATACCCACCCAGCACACGTGGTATGACCCAGGGCACGTGACACAAAGGGAGACACCTCCCCAAGCAGACATGGTATGGTACAGAGCACGGGAAACAATGTAGGGTGCTCTGCGTACCCACCCAGCACACGTGGTACGACCCAGGTGTGTGGGACACATCACAGGACCCAGCCCTCCCCAGCACATGGTATGGTCCAGGGTGCTCTGCAAACCCACCCAGCACACGTGGTATGACCCAGGGGTGTGGGACACATCACAGGACCCAGCCCTCCCCAGCACATGGTATGGTCCAGGGCACGGGAGACAGTGCAGGATGCTCTGCATACCCACCTAGCACACGTGGTATGACCCAGGGCACATAACACATAAAAGGATACAACTCCCCAAGTAGACATGGTATGGTCCAGGGTACGGGAGACAGTGCAGGATGCTCTGCGTCCTCACCCAGCACATGTGGTATGACCCAGGGGTGTGGGACACATCACAGGACCCAGCCCTCCCCAGACATGGTATGGGGCACACAATGCAGGGTACTCTGCATCCCCCTCAGCACATGGTATGACCAAGGGTGTGGGACAATGGAGGGTTCTCCGTCTACCAACCATGATGAACACATGGTATGACTTGTGGAACACACCAGGCAGGGTACTCCATCTCCCCCCCTCTACATATATGGCATGGTATAGGACTCACAGTCCCCCCCCCCTTAAGCACATGTGGTATGAACCAGGGCATTCCGTACACACACGTTGACCTGGGAGACAGGACACAACATGGGGTAGTCCACATGGTATGACCCTGGGTATGGGACACACTATATGGGGCACTACATCCACCCTCCCAGCACATATGGTATGACCTTGGACAACAGACACACAACCAAGGCCATTGCAACCACCCCCCCCCCCTCACAGAACATGTGAAAAGACATATGACATGGGACAAACCATTCCAAATACTTTGCTGCCCCCCTACCCAATCACATGTGGTATGACCCAGGGCACAGGACACAAAGCTAAGGGTATTCCATCCCCTCCATCCCTGGATATATGGTATGACCTGGGGTATAAGACACACAACAGGCCATTCCATTCCCCCACCACATGTCGAAAGACCCAGGACATGGGGGACAAACAAGGAAAAATACTTTGCTTTCCACCCCCAGCACATGTGGTATGACCCAGGGCATTGGACGCAGAGCTCAGGGTATTCCATCCCCTGAAAATGAGGTATGACCTGGGGCAACAGACACCCAACCCAGGCCATTCCAACCACCCCCTACTCCTCCACAGAACACACATGACATAAGACACACAATGCAAAATACTTTGCTCCATTCCATCCACCCCCACCACATGGTATGACACAGGGCATGGGACACACAAATCTGGGTAGTCCACATGGTATGACCCAGGGCATTCAACACAATTCAGAGTACTCCCAACTCCCAGAACTCATGGTATAACCCAGGACATAATGTAGAATACCTTGCTCCCCAAAGCACACATGGTATGACCCACGACATTAAACAATTTAGGGTATTCCCCTCTCTCAGCAATCATGGTATGACCCAGGGTATAGGACTCAATGCAGGGTACTCTGTCCACCCCCCCCCCCCCCCTCAGCAGACATGGTATGACCCAGGGCATAAGAGACACAAATCTGGGTACTCCTCACCCCCAGCCCACATCGTATGACCCAGGGCATTCAACACACAATTCAGAGTACTCCCAGCACGCATGGTATAACCCAGGACATAATGTAGAATACCTTGCTGCCCCCAGCACACATGGCATGGCCCAGGGCATTAAACAATTTAGGGTACTCCCCTCTCTCAGCAATCATGGTATGACCCACGGTATGGGACTCAATGCAGGGTACTCCCTAGCCCATATGGTATGACCCAGGGTATGGGACACACAATTCTGGGTACCCCTCAGCCCATATGGTATGGCCCAGGGTATGGGACACACAATTCTGGGTACTCCCCAGCTCAGATGGTATGACCCAGGGTATGGGACTCACTATGCAGGGTACTCTGTCCACTCCCCGCCCTCCAACCAGCTGACATGGTATGACCCAGGGCATGAGACACACAATTCAGGGTACTCCCCAGCCCATATGGTATGACCCAGGGCAATCCCCAGCACACGAGGTATGACCTAGGACGCGACACCTACCATGTAATATCCAGGCAGCAGTTTCTGCAAGAACTCAGCCTCCTTGTGTTGAACCGTCTTAATAATGAACTCGTCATCCCCGGACACGTAGAAGAGGGACCCGCTGGCCCCAGAATTGGAGAGTTCTATCAGGGACTCGTTACACAGAGAATACTGCAAGAAAAAAAAGAAAAGGGAGCGTCACCTCCTGGCTGCACACAGCACTCCGCCATCCATCACAGTCCCGGTGTAACCGATACTCACCAAATAATCGTCTGGCCGAATGCCGAAGAGCTCCCGAAAGTAGCGGAACGCCACCGGAGCGTACGTCTTAAATCGGAAGTCATTGTAGTGATGGGCGGGGGTGAGATTACTTCCCTCACTGCAGGCAAGACGAAGAGAGACTGTTAGGGGGCCCTGAGGAAGTCCCGGGTGAATTGTACAGAACATTAGGGGGCCCTGAGGAAGTCCCGGGTGAATTGTACAGAACATTAGGGGGGGGGGCCTGAGGAAGTTCCGGGTGAATTGTACAGAACATTAGGGGGCCCTGAGGAAGTCCCGGTGAGACCATTAGGGGGCCCTGAGGAAGTACCGGGTGAGACCATTAGGGGGCCCCGAGGAAGTACCGGGTGAGACCATTAGGGGGCCCAGAGGAAGTACCGGGTGAATTGTACAGAACATTAGGGGGGGCCCTGAGGAAGTCCCGGGTGAGACCATTAGGGGGCCCCTGAGGAAGTCCCGGGTGAACTGTAGAGAACATTAGGGGGGGCCCTGAGGAAGTACCGGGTGAATTGTACAGAACACTAGAGGGCACTGATAATCTTTATACAGCAATGTATGGTGGGAGGGGAGTCTATGTATAAAGGGGGAGGAACACGAGATGACAACGCTGATTGGATACATACGCAGGGAAGAAGATACTCTCTACCACATAGAAGTCTTGCATTAGGACGTCTCTCTCGGGTTTGGTGCTCAGGCTGCCCACCGTGTGTGTGATCCCCAGCTGGATGGCTCCTTTCAGTGCAGAAGACGTCGTCTATGGGAGGGAGGCGGGTGAGAGAACACGTCACAATACTCAGCAGCTGATTGGATAAGAGGAAGGCACCTACCTTTTTATATGTTGTCTCCCCTGTAGAGTCCACACCCCGATGGCCAAGCTTCTTCATTGTCTGAGTGCCAAACTGACCCGACGCGCTCGCCATCTACAACAGGACACCGCAAAGACTTCAAGGATAACTCCACCATACAGACCACGCTACATCAACACTTACAGAATAACATAACATGGTTGTAGGCGCACCCCTCCCCCCACCAATACCAGCGAGTTCCCAGATCGCCCAGACCTCCCTACCACCGAGATACCAAGGCCAACCCCCAACCCCAAGGCCAACCCAGACCTGCCCCCACTACCACCGAGATCCCAAGGCCAACCCAGACCTGCCCCCACTACCACCGAGATCCCAAGGCCAAGGCCAACCCCCAACCCCAACCTGCCCCCACTACCACCGAGATCCCCAGACCTCCCTACCATCGAGATCCCAAGGCCAACCCAGACCTGCCCCCACTACCACCAAGATCCCCAGGCCAACCCAGACCTGCCCCCACTACCACCGAGATCCCCAGACCTGCCCCCGCTACCACCGAGATCCCCAGACCTGCCCCCGCTACCACAGACATCCCCAGACCTGCCCCCGCTACCACAGACATCCCCAGACCTGCCCCCGCTACCACAGACATCCCCAGACCTGCCCCCGCTACCACAGACATCCCCAGACCTGCCCCCGCTACCACCGACATCCCCAGACCTGCCCCCGCTACCACAGACATCCCCAGACCTGCCCCCGCTACCACAGACATCCCCAGACCTGCCCCCGCTACCACAGACATCCCCAGACTTTTCCCCGCTACCACCGAGATCCCCAGACCTGCCCCCGCTACCACAGACATCCCCAGACCTCCTACCAAACACCGAGATCCCCAGACCTGCCCCCGCTACCACCGACATCCCCAGACCTGCCCCCGCTACCACCGACATCCCCAGACCTGCCCCCGCTACCACCGACATCCCCAGACCTGCCCCCGCTACCACCGACATCCCCAGACCTCCCCCCGCTACCACCGACATCCCCAGACCTCCCCCCGCTACCACCGACATCCCCAGACCTCCCCCCGCTACCACCGACATCCCCAGACCTCCCCCCGCTACCACCGACATCCCCAGACCTCCCCCCGCTACCACAGACATCCCCAGACCTCCCCCCGCTACCACAGACATCCCCAGACCTCCCCCCGCTACCACAGACATCCCCAGACCTCCCCCCGCTACCACAGACATCCCCAGACCTCCCCCCGCTACCACCGACATCCCCAGACCTCCCCCCGCTACCACCGACATCCCCAGACCTCCCCCGCTACCACCGACATCCCCAGACCTGCCCCCGCTACCACCGACATCCCCAGACCTGCCCCCGCTACCACCGACATCCCCAGACCTGCCCCCGCTACCACCGAGATCCCCAGACCTCCCCCCGCTACCACCGACATCCCCAGACCTCCCCCCGCTACCACCGACATCCCCAGACCTGCCCCCGCTACCACAGACATCCCCAGACTTTTCCCCCGCTACCACGAGATTGCCAGACCTCCTACCCAACACCGAGATTGCCAGACCTCCTACCCAACACCGAGATTGCCAGACCTCCTACCCAACACCGAGATTGCCAGACCTCCTACCCAACACCGAGATTGCCAGACCTCCTACCCAACACCGAGATTGCCAGACCTCCCCCACTACCACCGAGATTGCCAGACCTCCCCCACTACCACCGAGATTGCCAGACCTCCCCCACTACCACCGAGATTGCCAGACCTCCCCCACTACCACCGAGATTGCCAGACCTCCCCCACTACCACCGAGATTGCCAGACCTCCCCCACTACCACCAAGATCCCAAAGCCAACCCCCTACCACCAAGATCCCAGGGCCTGAACCCCAAACACTGAGATCCGAAAGCCTGAACCCCAAACACCGAGATCCCAAGGCCTGACCCCCACCACCGAGATCCCAAACCTCCCTAAACAGCCACATCACAGACCACACATACCGTTCCTGCAGATTCTCCCGCGACGCTCCCCTTCACGGTGGTGGCAGCTCCTGCAGACAGAAAAAAACAAAATGGCACATTGTACAAAATTCCTTCATAACCCCCCAAACCCAATACACACAGCTTTATTATCCATACAATTCCAGCCCAACAAACCCGCAACTTCATGTATTACACAGAACAGCGCACCCTACTGGTCATCATATCATGAAAACTTTGAAAACCGTCATATAAAAGAAGTGACAGTTCAGTGGATACTGGACAGGTACCCCCTCCCCCCTGTGCCCATTATGAGGGGTTCCCAGGTCTGTACCGAGGGGTTCCATGCAGGGGGGCCATTGCGGAGAAAGCTAATTTCCTGGCCTGTTGGGGGTTCGGAGCTTCATGCGTGGTAAAGCCAGAGGATTAGCATTTCCCCCCCGGGGTATACTCGGCAATGGCCGCCTCGGCTCGGAGTCAGGAATTAGGGGCGGAGTCACAGCAGATCCTCACATGTCACAGACATTTCCCGTCTCCACCTGGAGGGGTCCCAGAAGAGACAAGTCCGGTCCTGCCGATCTCCCAACCGCGAACGATTCATTCCAGAGAATCCATTCAGGGTGGAGCCCGACTACTTGCTCTCTAGGCAGCGCCGTCCAAATGACGGCCCCAGGGCCAAGCCCAGCCTTCAAAGAAAGCCCCGCCCATCTTCTGTAATGGAATGTTATTATAGAACGATCTTTCTTTTCCAATCTATATCCAGCTCTGCGATGGACAAATACATTTATCTTCTCAGCAACCATGGCAACAGTACTGTGTGTAGCTTACAGCTTTCACCCGTTTCATGATCCCGCGGCGACGGTCCTCTCCTGATTGGTGGTGGCTTAGAATGGTGAAGCCCCTCCTCCTACCAGCCTGGTAACCGGGCAAACCCAATAGTGGTCCCCCGGGGGCTCTTCCATTAACCATAACCCCGTCACCTCTGTCAACCCAGTGACCCCACGGGGCCTCCTGTAACATCATGTGAACCCCATTTCTGCAGTGACCCCCCCCAGATGCCTCCTCCGTCAGTTCAGTGACCCCCCCCCCAGATGCCTCCTCCGTCAGTTCAGTGCCCCCCCCCCCCCAGATGCCTCCTCCGTCAGTTCAGTGACCCCCCCAGATGCCTCCTCCGTCAGTTCAGTGACCCCCCCAGATGCCTCCCCCGTCAGTTCAGTGACCCCCCCCCAGATGCCTCCTCCGTCAGTTCAGTGACCCCCCCCGGGCACCTCCTGTGTTGCCTTATAACCCGTTTCTCCTGTGACACTCAGGGGCCTCCCCATCAACCCTGGGCGCCTCCTACGTCAATCCAGCGACCCCTTCCCCCCTCCGGGGACCTCCTGTGTCACTTTTCTGTAGTGACCGACCCCCCCCCCCCCCCGCTCCAGGGGCCTTCACCATCAACCCAGAGACCACCCTAACCCCTCCCACTATCAAGGAGGGGGATGATGGAAGGACGGGAATGATGGAAGGACGGGAATGATGGAAGGACGGGAATGATGGAAGGACGGGAATGATGGAAGGGGGGGAATGATGGAAGGGGGGGAATGATGGAAGGGGGGGAATGATGGAAGGGGGGGAATGATGGAAGGACGGGGGAATGATGGAAGGGGGGGAATGATGGAAGGGGGGGGGGGGAGGATGATGGAAGGGGGGGGGAATGATGGAAGGGGGGAGGGAATGATGGAAGGGGGGAGGGAATGATGGAAGGGGGGAGGGAATGATGGAAGGGGGGAGGGAGGGGAGGATGATGGAAGGGGGGGGGGGGGGAGGATGATGGAAGGGGGGGGGGGGGGGGGAGGGGAGGATGATGGAAGGGGGGGGGGGGGGGGGGAGGGGAGGATGATGGAAGGGGGGGGGGGGAGGGGAGGGTGATGGAAGGGGGAGGGAGGGGAGGATGATGGAAGGGGGAGGGAGGGGAGGATGATGGAAGGGGGAGGGAGGGGAGGATGATGGAAGGGGGAGGGAGGGGAGGATGATGGAAGGGGGAGGGAGGGGAGGATGATGGAAGGGGGAGGGAGGGGAGGAGAGGATGATGGAAGGGGGGGGGGGGAGGGGAGGAGAGGATGATGGAAGGGGGGGGGGGGAGGGGAGGAGAGGATGATGGAAGGGGGGGGGGAGGGGAGGAGAGGATGATGGAAGGGGGGGGGGGAGGGGAGGAGAGGATGATGGAAGGGGGGGGGGAGGGGAGGAGAGGATGATGGAAGGGGGGGGGGGGAGGAGAGGATGATGGAAGGGGGGGGGGGGGAGAGGATGATGGAAGGGGGGGGGAGGAGAGGATGATGGAAGGGGGGGGGGGGGGGAGAGAGGATGATGGAAGGGGGGGGGAGGGGAGGAGAGGATGATGGAAGGGGGGGGGGGAGGGGAGGAGAGGATGATGGAAGGGGGGGGGGGGGGGAGGAGAGGATGATGGAAGGGGGGGGGAGGGAGGAGAGGATGATGGAAGGGGGGGGGGGAGGGGAGGAGAGGATGATGGAAGGGGGGGGGGAGGGGAGGAGAGGAGAGGATGATGGAAGGGGGGGGGAGGGGAGGAGAGGATGATGGAAGGGGGGGGGGGGGAGGAGAGGATGATGGAAGGGGGGGGGGGAGGGGAGGAGAGGATGATGGAAGGGGGGGGGGAGGAGAGGATGATGGAAGGGGGGGGGGGAGGGGAGGAGAGGATGATGGAAGGGGGGGGGGAAGAGGAGGAGGATGGAAGGGGGGGGGGAGAGGAGGAGGATGGAAGGGGGGGGAGGGGAGGAGAGGATGATGGAAGGGGGGGGAGGGGAGGAGAGGATGATGGAAGGGGGGGAAGAGGAGGAGGATGGAAGGGGGGGGGGGAAGAGGAGGAGGATGGAAGGGGGGGGGGGAGAGGAGGAGGATGGAAGGGGGGGGGGGGAAGAGGAGGAGGATGGAAGGGGGGGGAAGAGGAGGAGGATGGAAGGGGGGGGGGGGAAGAGGAGGAGGATGATGGAAGGGGGGGGGGAAGAGGAGGAGGATGATGGAAGGGGGGGGGGGGAAGAGGAGGAGGATGGAAGGGGGGGGGGAAGAGGAGGAGGATGGAAGGGGGGGGGAAGAGGAGGAGGATGGAAGGGGGGGGGAAGAGGAGGAGGATGGAAGGGGGGGAGGGAGGAGGATGGAAGGGGGGGGAGGGAGGATAATGGAAGGGGGGGGGAGGGAGGAGGATGGAAGGGGGGGGGGGGAAGAGGAGGAGGATGGAAGGGGGGGGGGAAGAGGAGGAGGATGGAAGGGGGGGGGGGAAGAGGAGGAGGATGGAAGGGGGGGGGGAAGAGGAGGAGGATGGAAGGGGGGGGGGAAGAGGAGGAGGATGGAAGGGGGGAGGGAGGATAATGGAAGGGGGGGGGAGGGAGGATAATGGAAGGGGGGAGGGAGGATGATGGAAGGGAGGATGATGGAAGGGGGGAGGGAGGATGATGGAAGGGGGGGGGGGGGGAGGATGATGGAAGGGGGGGGGGGGAGGATGATGGAAGGGAGGATGATGGAAGGGGGGAGGGAGGATGATGGAAGGGGGGGGGGGGGAGGATGATGGGGGGGGGCGCCTCCGCTCTGTTGCCATGGCTGCGAGGAAGCAGCATCTCAGGTTTTCATTCTTTATATTAATAGCAGACACAGCAAATATTATCCTGGAGAGGAATGAGGCCACGCCCCTGCGGAGCTCCCTTCATTATCATACTCCTCCTCCTCTGGTCACATGCTTGTTCCAGGTCAGAGGGAGGTCAGCAATGGCGGCGGCACAGGAAGCTGAACGTCATACAAGCCGCATGCTGCATGGCAGGACTCATACACAGGAGGGGGAGGGGGGGTACATGCACACGGCACGCCCGGTACCTCTCGGGGACACGCATGTGCCGAGGCCGCAGCACAGGAAGCCCAGCACTGGAGGAGAGAAAAGTAGAG
Source organism: Rana temporaria (assembly GCF_905171775.1). Taxonomy (NCBI): domain Eukaryota; kingdom Metazoa; phylum Chordata; class Amphibia; order Anura; family Ranidae; genus Rana; species Rana temporaria. The sequence goes on from NC_053501.1 coordinate 120,667,418, forward strand.
AAGGAATTAGGAGGCGGCCCGGCGACTCCCCACAGGAGCTTGCAATCTAATTCTAATGAATGCAGAGAGTATTCGGGGGATCAGTGAGGGGGCGGGACCCTTCCAGCAGCCAAATTTGGGGTGTCCCCGGGGAGGGTGTAGGGGTCTGAGGAACGCAGTGTGTTGCCCCCCCCCCCCGTACAGCACACTGGGGGAGGGGATATGTATCCGGGGTACATCGGTGGGTTTAGTCAGAGTTACCCTTTAATACAGGAAGAGGCCAGTCAGTGTTCTACCCCCCCCCCGCAGACTGGGGGGGGGGGGGGTTGCTGACCACTCCGGGGTGTCAGGTGACATCAGATAAGTTAAGAAGAACATCCCCCGACCTCACACAGGAGGGGCAATTAATGGGCGAGATGAGGGGAGGGGCACACAGAACAGGAAAGAGCAATGATTTGGGGGGAAGGGGGTGTTGGAAGTACACAAATTGGGGGGGGTGGTAATCAAAGGATGGGGGGGGTGGTATTCTCTGGTATACAAGGAGGAGGTATGCACGTGATGGGGGGGGGAAAGGGATCATGTGGCACACATAGGGTGGGGGGGGGATAGGGATCCTGTGGCGCACACACAGGGTGGGGGGGGTAGGGATCCTGTGGCGCACACACAGGGGGGGGATAGGGATCCTGTGGCGCACACACAGGGTGGGGGGGGGGGGGTAGGGATCCTGTGGCGCGCGCGCACACACAGGGTTGGGGGGGGATCCTGTGGCGCACACACAGGGTGGGGGGGGGGGTAGGGATCCTGTGGCACACACACAGGGTGGGGGGGGGGTATGGGGATCCTGTGGCACACACACAGGGTGGGGGGTAGGGATCCTGTGGCGCACACACAGGGGGGGGATAGGGATCCTGTGGCGCACACACAGGGGGGGGGGGATAGGGATCCTGTGGCGCACACACAGGGGGGGGGGATAGGGATCCTGTGGCGCACACACAGGGGGGGGGGGATAGGGATCCTGTGGCGCACACACAGGGGGGGGGATAGGGATCCTGTGGCGCACACACAGGGGGGGGGATAGGGATCCTGTGGCGCACACACAGAGTGTGGGGGGGGATAGGGATCCTGTGGCGCACACACAGGGTGGGGGGGGGGGGTAGGGATCCTGTGGCGCACACACAGGGGGGGGGGGGGGTAGGGATCCTGTGGCGCACACACAGGGTGGGGGGGGGTAGGGATCCTGTGGCGCACACACAGGGTGGGGGGGGGGGGGTAGGGATCCTGTGGCGCACACACAGGGTTGGGGGGGTAGGGATCCTGTGGCGCACACACAGGGTGGGGGGGGTAGGGATCCTGTGGCGCACACACAGGGTGGGGGGGTAGGGATCCTGTGGCGCACACACAGGGTGGGGGGGTAGGGATCCTGTGGCGCACACACAGGGTGGGGGGGGGGGGTAGGGATCCTGTGGCGCACACACACAGGGTGGGGGGGGGGTAGGGATCCTGTGGCGCACACACACAGGGTGGGGGGGGGTAGGGATCCTGTGGCGCACACACACAGGGTGGGGGGGGGTATGGGGATCCTGTGGCACACACACAGGGTGGGGGGGGGGGTAGGGATCCTGTGGCGCACACACAGGGGGGGGGGGGGGGGTAGGGATCCTGTGGCGCACACACAGGGGGGGGTAGGCTTCCTGTGGCGCACACACACAGGGTGGGGGGGGGGGGGTAGGGATCCTGTGGCACACACACAGGGTGGGGGAGGGGGGTAGGGATCCTGTGGCACACACAGGGTGGGGGTGGGGGGGGGGTAGGGATCCTGTGGCACACACAGGGTGGGGGTGGGATGGGGTAGGGATCCTGTGGCGCACACACAGGGTGGGGGGGGGTAGGGATCCTGTGGCGCACACACAGGGTGGGGGGGGGTAGGGATCCTGTGGCGCACACACAGGGTGGGGGGGGGGGATCCTGTGGCGCACACACACAGGGTGGGGGGGGGGTAGGATCCTGTGGCGCACACACACAGGGTGGGGGGGGATCCTGTGGCGCACACACACAGGGTGGGGTAGGGATCCTGTGGCGCACACACAGGGTGGGGGGGGGGATCCTGTGGCGCACACACACAGGGTGGGGGGGGGATGGGGATCCTGTGGCACACACACAGGGTGGGGGGGGGGTATGGGGATCCTGTGGCACACACACAGGGTGGGGGGGGGGGGGTAGGGATCCTGTGGCACACACACAGGGTGGGGGGGGGGGGGGTAGGGATCCTGTGGCGCACACACAGGGTGGGGGGGGGGGGTAGGGATCCTGTGGCGCACACACAGGGTGGGGGGGTATGGGGATCCTGTGGCACACACACAGGGTGGGGGGGGGGGTAGGGATCCTGTGGCGCACACACAGGGTGGGGGGGGGATCCTGTGGCGCACACACAGGGTGGGGGGGGGGGGGGTAGGCTTCCTGTGGCGCACACACACAGGGTGGGGGGGGGTAGGGATCCTGTGGCACACACACAGGGTGGGGGTGGGGGGGGTAGGGATCCTGTGGCACACACACAGGGTGGGGGTAGGGATCCTGTGGCACACACACAGGGTGGGGGGGGTATGGGGATCCTGTGGCACACACACACACAGGGTGGGGGGGGGTATGGGGATCCTGTGGCGCGCACACACACAGGGTGGGGGGGGTATGGGGATCCTGTGGCGCACACACACACACACACACAGGGTGGGGGGGTATGGGGATCCTGTGGCACACACACACACACACAGGGTGGGGGGGTATGGGGATCCTGTGGCACACACACACACACAGGGTGGGGGGGTATGGGGATCCTGTGGCGCACACACACACACACACACACACACACAGGGTGGGGGGGTATGGGGATCCTGTGGCGCACACACACACACACACACACACACACACAGGGTGGGGGGGTATGGGGATCCTGTGGCGCACACAGGGTGGGGGGGTATGGGGATCCTGTGGCGCACACAGGGTGGGGGGGTATGGGGATCCTGTGGCACACACAGGGTGGGGGGGGGGGGAATAGGGATCCTGTGGCACACACACACAGGGTGGGGGGGGGGAATAGGGATCCTGTGGCACACACACACAGGGTGGGGGGGTATGGGGATCCTGTGGCACACACACACACACAGGGTGGGGGGGGGTATGGGGATCCTGTGGCACACACACACACACACACACACACACACACACACACACACACAGGGTGGGGGGGGGGAATAGGGATCTTGTGGCACACACACAGGGTGGGGGGGGTATGGGGATCCTGTGGCACACAAACACACTTTTAGGGATCCTGTGGCACACACACAGGGTGGGGGGGGGGGATCCTGTGGCGCGCACACACAGGGTGGGGGGGGGGGGGGATCCTGTGGCGCACACACAGGGTGGGGGGGGATCCTGTGGCGCACACAAAGGGTGGGGGGGGGGGGATCCTGTGGCGCACACACAGGGTGGGGGGGGGGATCCTGTGGCGCACACACAGGGTGGGGGGGGGGGGGATCCTGTGGCGCACACACAGGGTGGGTATGGGGATCCTGTGGCGCGCACACACACAGGGGAGGGGGGATAGGGATCCTGTGGCGCACACGGGGCAGTGGGGGGATCCTGTGGCGCACACACACACAGGGGGGGGGGGGGGGGGATCCTGTGGCGCACACACAGGGTGGGGGGGGGGGGATCCTGTGGCGCACACACAGGGTGGGTATGGGGATCCTGTGGCGCGCACACACACAGGGGAGGGGGGATAGGGATCCTGTGGCGCACACGGGGCAGTGGGGGGATCCTGTGGCGCACACACACACAGGGTGGGGGGGGGGTAGGGATCCTGTGGCACACACAGGGTAGGGGGGGGATATGGATCCTGTGGCGCGCACACACAGGGTGGGGGGGGATAGGGATCCTGTGGCACACACACACACAGGGTGGGGGGGGGGGGGGGGAATGGTATTCCGTGTCACACGCGGGGCGGGGGAAAGTGGCACAGGTAGGACCGGTCCCGTCACGTGTACAGTTGCTCGTGTTTCCTGTACACAGCATGCGTGACGTCATGGCGTATCGCCCAAACAATGACAGGAATGCGGTCGGATCGGCATGGTAACCGCCTGCGATGGAAAACATTGCCGGGAGCTGAGTCATGTGATCCCCTCCATTCCTACACCCCCCCGCCCTCGAGGGGAACTACAAGTCTCAGCATCCACCTCCCATTGCTGGGACTTGTAGTTCCTCACCACCCGGATCACAAAACTCCACCCCCTCCCCGCTCAGATTAGAGAAACAGGAAGTGGGTGCAGCGAGGAAACTCTTCCCCCACACAACACAAACATGTCCCCCCCACACAGGATCAGCCAACATGCTGGGGGTTGTAATCCCACAATGGCAGCCCAGGTATGGCGGAGCACACTGGAGATGAGCTGGGTGATGATGGGACTTGTAGTCCCACAAACTTCCCCCGGACCAACCAAGGAGCCCACCGGACAATGATGGGACTTGTAGTCCCTCGATCTTTGCTGATCAGGAGGGAGAGGTGGATCTGGAGTTCTAAAGAAGGGGTTCAAAATAAACCTACTGTGGGATGCTGGGAGTTGTAGTCTCTCATTTTCAGGCAGGGGTGTGATGTTGTGAGTTGTAGTCCCGAGGACTCAGGTGTGTGTGTGATGTTGGGAGTTGTAGTCCGGAGGACTCAGGTGTGTGTGTGATGTTGGGAGTTGTAGTCCGGAGGACTCAGGTGTGTGTGTGATGTTGGGAGTTGTAGTCCGGAGGACTCAGGTGTGTGTGTGATGTTGGGAGTTGTAGTCCGGAGGACTCAGGTGTGTGTGTGATGTTGGGAGTTGTAGTCCGGAGGACTCAGGTGTGTGTGTGATGTTGGGAGTTGTAGTCCGGAGGACTCAGGTGTGTGTGTGATGTTGGGAGTTGTAGTCCGGAGGACTCAGGTGTGTGTGTGATGTTGGGAGTTGTAGTCCGGAGGACTCAGGTGTGTGTGTGATGTTGGGAGTTGTAGTCCGGAGGTCTCAGGTGTGTGTGTGATGTTGGGAGTTGTAGTCCGGAGGACTCAGGTGTGTGTGTGATGTTGGGAGTTGTAGTCCGGAGGACTCAGGTGTGTGTGTGATGTTGGGAGTTGTAGTCCGGAGGACTCAGGTGTGTGTGTGATGTTGGGAGTTGTAGTCCGGAGGACTCAGGTGTGTGTGTGATGTTGGGAGTTGTAGTCCGGAGGACTCAGGTGTGTGTGTGATGTTGGGAGTTGTAGTCCGGAGGACTCAGGTGTGTGTGTGATGTTGGGAGTTGTAGTCCGGAGGACTCAGGTGTGTGTGTGATGTTGGGAGTTGTAGTCCGGAGGACTCAGGTGTGTGTGTGATGTTGGGAGTTGTAGTCCGGAGGACTCAGGTGTGTGTGTGATGTTGGGAGTTGTAGTCCGGAGGACTCAGGTGTGTGTGTGATGTTGGGAGTTGTAGTCCGGAGGTCTCAGGTGTGTGTGTGATGTTGGGAGTTGTAGTCCGGAGGACTCAGGTGTGTGTGTGATGTTGGGAGTTGTAGTCCGGAGGACTCAGGTGTGTGTGTGTGATGTTGGGAGTTGTAGTCCGGAGGTCTCAGGTGTGTGTGTGATGTTGGGAGTTGTAGTCCGGAGGACTCAGGTGTGTGTGTGATGTTGGGAGTTGTAGTCCGGAGGACTCAGGTGTGTGTGTGATGTTGGGAGTTGTAGTCCGGAGGACTCAGGTGTGTGTGTGATGTTGGGAGTTGTAGTCCGGAGGACTCAGGTGTGTGTGATGTTGGGAGTTGTAGTCCGGAGGACTCAGGTGTGTGTGTGTGATGTTGGGAGTTGTAGTCCGGAGGACTCAGGTGTGTGTGTGATGTTGGGAGTTGTAGTCCGGAGGACTCAGGTGTGTGTGATGTTGGGAGTTGTAGTCCGGAGGTCTCAGGTTAGGGGTGTGATGTTTGGAGTTGTAGTCCCGAGGTGTCAGGTAGGGGTGTGATGTTTGGAGTTGTAGTCCCAGAGGTCTCAGGTTAGGTGTGATGTTGGGAGTTGTAGTCCGGAGGTCTCAGGTGTGTGATGTTGGGAGTTGTAGTCCCGAGGTGTCAGGTAGATGTGATGTTGGGAGTTGTAGTCCTCGGGTCTCAGGTTAGGTGTGATGTTGGGAGTTGTAGTCCGGAGGTCTCAGGTAAGGTGTGTGATGTTGGGAGTTGTAGTCCCGGAGGTCTCAGGTAAGGTGTGTGATGTTTGGAGTTGTAGTCCCGAGGTGTCAGGTAGATGTGATGTTTGGAGTTGTAGTCCCGAGGTGTCGGGTAAGGTGTGTGATGTTTGGAGTTGTAGTCCCGAGGTGTCAGGTAGGGGTGTGATGTGGAGGTCTCAGGTAAGGTGTGTGATGTTTGGAGTTGTAGTCCCGAGGTGTCAGGTAGATGTGATGTTTGGAGTTGTAGTCCCGAGGTGTCAGGTAGATGTGATGTTTGGAGTTGTAGTCCCGAGGTGTCAGGTAGATGTGATGTTTGGAGTTGTAGTCCCGAGGTGTCAGGTAGGGGTGTGATGTGGAGGTCTCAGGTAAGGTGTGTGATGTTTGGAGTTGTAGTCCCGAGGTGTCAGGTAGATGTGATGTTTGGAGTTGTAGTCCCGAGGTGTCAGGTAGATGTGATGTTTGGAGTTGTAGTCCCGAGGTGTCAGGTAGGGGTGTGATGTTTGGAGTTGTAGTCCCGAGGTGTCAGGTAGGGGTGTGATGCGGAGGTCTCAGGTTAGGGGTGTGATGTTTAGAGTTGTAGTCCCGAGGTGTCAGGTTGGGGTGTGATGCGGAGGTCTCAGGTTAGGGGTGTGATGTTTGGAGTTGTAGTCCCGAGGTCTCAGGTAAGGTGTGTGATGTTTGGAGTTGTAGTCCGGAGGTAATCCCGGAGCTGTCTGAGGTGTTTACTCCTCTAGCTGTGGGTTGAGTCACCACATTCCAGATGACGGCACGCCGGTGACAGCGCCGGGGTATAATTAGTGTGGATTAGGAAGGGAAGTTCCTCCGCGTGACGCTAATATGAAGGAAATAAAAGTGTGGCCCTATGGGGTCCCCACCTCCGGGGGCCCTCCGCCCTGTATATAAGGGGAGCCTTCTGTGCCTATCTATCCAATATGGGGGTCCTCACCTCTACAGAGCTTTCCACCTCCCCATCACAGGGATTTTGGGAGGAGCAGGGAGGGGCCCCCCTCTGGGGGTCTTACCTTTGCCTATGCGGTATCAGGGGGCGGGCTATAGACCTCAGAGGCTCCTCCTACACAGGGCAGTATTGTGGGGGTTAAGTGCCCATTACTGAAGTGGCCCCCCCTCCACAAGGCAGTATTAGCCATGCTTCTTTGGGGCTCCTCCTCCAACATCCCATGGCGGTAACGGGCTCCTCCCACAAGGGGCCCCACTGTACAGGGCAATGTAGGTTTTTGGGGGTCCCCCCCCCCATCATACAGGTCAGTATCAGGGAAGGAGGGGGGATGGGTCGGGTACTTACCTCCAAGGGCCCCCCTCACCATACAAGGCATTGTAGGTTCCTACCCACATACATAGGAGGGTCCTTTCCTCCTCCTGCCCCGAGTCAAGTGGGGGAGGGGGGACCCCCACACAGCATTATTGGGGGGTCCTTCCTGTGTGGGGCTCAGTACGGCAGTATTGTTTTTTACCCCTCCCCTAACAATATTGGGCAGTGTTTACATCCAAAGGCCCCTCCCCCATTAAGTATTGGGGGGGGAGGGGATTACTGAAACCCCCCCCCCATGTCTCTTACCTGGACTGGAGCCCCCCATGGACTCGGCGGCGGCGGACGCCATCTTGGATCCTCGCTTCGCGTTGATAGGACGTCGGGAAAACCCCCCCAAATCTCAGCGGGGGGAGGGGAGTCTCATGGACCCGAAGGGTCCTCCGGATACAAGGAGGGTTCTGAGGGCCCCTTTATAAAGGTCACATCCCATGGGGAGGGGCCCCACACCACAACCAAGGCTCCGCGGGGCCCACACAAGCGTCTTCACCTCCTGTGGCCCCCCTCTCTGATGGCGTTACCAGGGGCCCCTTCGCGGTTCCCAATTCGGAGACCCCTCAATAGACTCAGGGCAGCGCGGGGGTCCTTGGGGGCCCCTAACAATGTCCACACAGGGGCCACACAATGGCTCCAACACAGGAGAGTCTTCAGGGGGCCCCTAAACGTCTTCACAAGGGGCCCCTGAGTGATGTTATCCCGGAGCTGCTCCTTGGGCCCCTCGAATGCTTCAGCCAGGGGCCACACACAGGGCGAGGTGGTCAGGGGGAACTCTTAGGGCCCCTCAGGTCTTCCAAACAAGGGCCCCAGCGACGTTCTCACCAGTCTGGTGCTCCGGGAGGGCCCCCTTTGTTTATCCGGCTCTGACCGCGGGGCAGGCTGGGAGATCTCCCGGTCTCTGGTTCGGTCGCGGCCTCTGAAAACCGGCGCATGCGCAGACAGCTCGGTCGGGAGGAGGCGGCCGCGCGATGACGAAGGCTGGCGTGCGCCTGAGGACACGCCCCCCTCCCCCAAGCCGCTGAGGTCAGAGCGCTCGGGAGGGGAGGGGCGTCACGTGACGCGGAAGTGGAAGGCCGCGCACGTGGTGGCGCCCATAGCCCCGCCCACTCACTTTAGACGCTTCTTTGTTTACATGTCAAAAGATGTTTTTTTGGGGGTTTTATTTGCTGGAAAATTACTTGGAACCCCCAAACAGTATTTATATATATATATTTTTTCTTCTAGCAGAGACCCTAGAGAATATAAAACGGCGATCCGAAACCGTGCAATTTTTTTATATTACACGCAAATGTGCAGCGATTTTGCAAACGCATTTTTTTGGGGGGGAAAATACATTTGAAAGAATTTTAAAAACACAATATAGACCCCATTTTTTATTTGTTTTGTATAATGTGAAAGATGAAGTTACACCGAGTAATTAGATACCTAACCGCCTCAATACCGGGGGGGGGGCACTTTCCCCCCTTCCTGCCCAGGGTGGTGTTCAGCCTTCAGCGCTGTCGCACTTTGAATAACAATTGCGCGGTCATACGACGCTGTACACAAACTACATTTTTCCCCACAAATAGAGATTTATTTTGCTGGGATTTCATCACCTCTGGGGGCTTTCTTATTTTATGCTAAAGAAACTAAAAAAGTTTTGAAAAAAAAAAAGTTTTTCTTCATTTCTGTTATAAAATTTGAGGCGGCACTGATGTGAACTGTTGAGACAACACTAATTTGGCGGCACTGATGAGACGACACTGATGTGGTGGCACTGATGAGACGACACTGATGTGCACTGATGATACGACACTGATGTGCACTGATGAGGCGGGACTAATGAGACGACACTGATGTGGCAACACTGATGTGGTGGCACTGAGACGACACTGATGTGGCGGCACTGATGAGACTAAACTGATGTGGTGGCACTGATGAGACGACACTGATGTGCACTGATGAGACGACACTGATGTGCACTGATGAGGCGGGACAAATGAGACGACACTGATGTGGCAACACTGATGTGGTGGCACTGAGACGACACTGATGTGGCGGCACTGATGAGACTAAACTGATGTGGTGGCACTGATGAGACGACACTGATGTGACGGGACTTATGGGCACTAATGAGGCAGCACTGATGTGCACTGAAGAGGCGGCAGTGATGTGACGGCATTGATGAGGTGGAACTTATGAGGCAGCACTAATGGGCACTGATGTGGCAGCACTGATGTATACTGATGAGGCGGCAGTGATGTGACGGCATTGATGAGGTGGAACTTATGAGGCAGCACTAATGGGCACTGATGTGGCAGCACTGATGTGTACTGATGAGGCGGCAGTGATCTAGCGGCACTGATGTGGCAGCACTGTTGAGGAGGCACTGATATGTAGAATTGATTGGCATTGATAGGCGGCACTGATATGTAGAATTGATGGGCACTGACAGGTTGCACTGATGAGGAGGCACTAATATGTAGAATTGATTGGCGTTGATAGGCGGCACTGATATGCAGCACTGATGGGCACTGCCAGGTGTTACTGATGGACACTAATAGATGGCACTGATGGGCAGCACTGATGATGAGGTACTGACAGGTGTTACTGATAGGCACTGTGGTGGGCACTGATTGGCAGCTGATGGGCACGGATTTGCAGCTGTGGTGGGCACCTCTCATGGGGGCTGAGCTGATAATGAATGTGCTGATTATCAGCGCAGACCCCCCCCTCCCTCTGACAGGAGGAGCTGCCCCCTGTCAGCGCGAACCATGGAAAGTCATTTACCGGCACTCCCTGGGTCACTCTGTGATTGGTCACAGCTAATCACATGGTGAGGAGCCTCTGTCAGAAGCTCCTTACCACGATCGGCGATGCGGTGCGTCAGACTGGCACACAGCACCACCGATCACCGCGCTGCGCGCCGGCATGTCGTCCTGAGAGACTTAATATGACGCCCGGTCAGGAAATTGCGCCCCCTCGTGGAATGGCGACAAACTGCGGCACTTCATAATCTCAATAGGCGACGCTTTAAAACGCCTTTACAGGTGAGAGTCACAGGGGGGGTCTGGTGCTAGAATTAGAAATCCTCATGTGTGTGTAGAATTTGGGAGTGAAACGCCGTATAAAATGATATATCGCGTTCTCATCATCCTAAATACGTATACAAACAGGAAAGACCAAATAAGGGGCGGGGCTATAAAACATGCCACTGAGAAAACTCCACACAAGATATATATCAAACGCTTTTATTAAAATACGCCCATCGGCCTAAAAACACGGAGATATTCATACCAGACATGGCAAAGCATCGTGGTACATTTTGTGGTAACATGAAAGTTTGTATACGTGTTCAATGGTGGACTGGTCAACGCGTTTCATGGGAACCCCACTTCCTCAGGACAACCCCAGCATATGGCTCTCAAGGGGTGATATAAAACTGTTATATGGACCATCAAAGGGAGGCAACTCAATAACAAGTGATCTAGTTTCTCCATTTGGGGGATTTCACGTCACTTCCTGTCCCATAGCCAAAAACAGGAAGTGAGTGTCACCAGGACTAGTGTCCCCACTGGGGAGATTTCACTTCATGTCCCATAGCCAAAAACAGGAAGTGAGTGTCACCAGGACTAGTGTCCCCACTGGTGAGATTTCACTTCCTGTCCCATAGCCAAAAACAGGAAGTGAGTGTCACCAGGACTAGTGTCCCCACTGGGGAGATTTCACTTCCTGTCCCATAACCAAAAACAGGAAGTGAGTGTCACCAGGACTAGTGTCCCCACTGGGGAGATTTCACTTCCTGTCCCATAGCCAAAAACAGGAAGTGAGTGTCACCAGGACTAGTGTGCCCATTGGGGAGATTTCACTTCCTGTCCCATAACCAAAAACAGGAAGTGAGTGTCACCAGGACTAGTGTGCCCACTGGGGAGATTTCACTTCCTGTCCCATAACCAAAAACAGGAAGTGAGTGTCACCAGGACTAGTGTGCCCATTGGGGAGATTTTACTTCCTGTTCCATAGCCAAAAACAGGAAGTGAGTGTCACCAGGACTAGTGTGCCCATTGGGGAGATTTTACTTCCTGTTCCATAGCCAAAAACAGGAAGTGAGTGTCACCAGGACTAGTGTCCCCACTGGGGAGATTTCACTTCCTGTCCCATAGCCAAAAACAGGAAGTGAGTGTCACCAGGACTAGTGTGCCCACTGGGGAGATTTCACTTCCTGTCCCATAACCAAAAACAGGAAGTGAGTGTCACCAGGACTAGTGTGCCCATTGGGGAGATTTTACTTCCTGTTCCATAGCCAAAAACAGGAAGTGAGTGTCACCAGGACTAGTGTGCCCATTGGGGAGATTTTACTTCCTGTTCCATAGCCAAAAACAGGAAGTGAGTGTCACCAGGACTAGTGTCCCCACTGGGGAGATTTCACTTCCTGTCCCATAGCCAAAAACAGGAAGTGAGTGTCACCAGGATTAGTGTGCCCACTGGGGAGATTTCACTTCCTGTCCCATAGCCAAAAACAGGAAGTGAGTGTCACCAGGACTAGTGTGCCCATTGGGAGATTTTACTTCCTGTTCCATAGCCAAAAACAGGAAGTGAGTATCACCAGGATTAGTGTGTCGGTGATAAAAGGACAATAGAGAGGGGGGGATCTCCCTCACGGGGACACAGAGAATAATGAAGACCCACCAGGGGGTCTAATCCCTCTCCACTCCATCCAACAGCCATGGATGGAGTGAAGGTTGGGAAGACAGCTGTGTATTCCTCTCATCAATACCTAGGGGGGGGGGGGGGGGTATTTGAGGAAGGCGGGGGAGGGACAGCCCCTTTGTCTGTATTGTTGGTCCTCCTGATGATGGACAGTGGGGGGGGGGGGGGGGGGAGGGAAGTCATTGTCCACATTGGTGATATTGGCACTATGTTCAGTATGAAGGTGATGCCGGCTTCATGAACAGGGGGTCACCCCGCCAATCACCTCTCTGCCTAGGGGGGTGGGGGGCTGAACCCCATCAGCTATGGAAGAGGGAGCCAGCTAGGAGTCCCAGAAATGAGGACACTGCACTGGGGCCACCCACAGACCCAGCTCGGGCGTACCGCCTGTACCCCCCTATCGGCACCCTCGTGTATGGACACCCCTACCCTGGCCAATCACAGGAGAACTTATTGGCCAGAATGGTCCTCCAGCAGATCCCTATTGATCCTCCATCACCCGGCAATTAATGCTCCAGTCTGGGGACTGAAGGACACCAGATACCCCCCTCCTCCTCCGATCCTGGGGGGTGGGGTCAACCTCAACCTCTTCCTCCGGACAGTACAGGGGGCAGATAATGACCCCCAATAATCTCATTGTGCCCACATACATGGTGGTGTTGGAGGGGGGTCCTTCCTCTGTGCGGCTACGGGCAGTATTTGGGGGTCCCTACCTCCGAGGGGCACCAACAAACTGTTTCTTACCTCTGAGGAGCTCCTTCACCCCTTAAGGGGCAATTTTGGGGGAGGGGAGGGAAAGATCATCCCGTATGTGTCGGTGTTGGTGGCATACTTTGTGTTGATTGGCTATAGGGTCATCCAATTGGTGTTGGGGGAAGAAAGCTGTTGATAGGGGCCCCTTTATAAGGCTACATCCCATGAGGGTGACCCCCATAGGTCAATGGAGGTTCCGGGGGTCACCCTGCCACAAGCAGAGCCATTGTTAAAGTCTTCCAAGGAGGAGGAGCCCAGACACTATTCTAAGCCTGGGTGGGTTCATCCTCATCCCCTCCCCCCACACAGTACAATGGAAACACCCCCAATAATCTCAGTAAAGTATTGCGCCAATGTGGGCGGAGTCTGACGAGTTGTGGGTCGGGAATTATTCACATTCATTGGCTCTGTAATTCACGAAGGTTAGCTGCTGCAAAAGTGAAAACTCCGCCCACACAAGAAACAAAAACTCATCAAATCATTGGAATCATTTATTAGTGTAAATAAATAACAGACACGCGTTTAGAGGCGGGGCCAACCCGCCAACGCACTACAAGTCCCAGCAGGCACGCGGAATGAGAACCGGTCCACCTAGAACAGAAGCTTCACTTTGGGGGTGGACTGGCCCTTTAAGGAATGGATCAGCACCTGTAATGTATTTATGATCGGCGCCGACCCCCCAGCTCCGCCCCCCTTATCCGTACACTGCGATCAATACACGGGATACAGGAACTGTTCCTCCCACTTGGCTCCTCCCAGCAGCCCGACAGATAATTATTGTAAATTATTCAGATTTGGAGCGACGATCTGAGACACGTACGCCGATGATGCTCCGCCTACAAGCGATGCCACTCCCACGGGCGGGGGGTCAAAGTACGATGTCCGGTCACACCTCCGCGGTCAGCTTGCTGCGGATGAACGCCGTCAGTTGGCGGAGCTGCTCCTCCAGGGCGCTCTGATCGCCGTCGTTGGAGATGATCCAATCAAACGTCACGCCGGTGTCCAGACCGCACTCTGACTCCGCCTCGTCCACCTCTGCGGGGAAGACAGGAATAGAGAAGAGGGAATGGGGAGGAGTCTATGGAAGGACAGCCGCCAATCATCGCAGAGCGCTCCGGTCACATGGCTTACACCGAGCGCCCCAATCATTTCCCATAGAGGGTCCCTCTAGTGGAGGGGTGTGGTGTACAGGGGGACTCTGATAGGAACTCTATTATAAGGGGGGGGGGGGGTCTGATGACTACTATTGATGTGGGGGGGAAGGGGGGGGGGGGGCGACGACGACTCTGATGAAGACCCTAATGTAAGAGGTGACCCTCATGTGGAAAGGGGGGGGGGGGGGAGACCTGATGGGGACTCTGATGAGGGCTGTTGATGTGGGGGGGGGGGGAGGCAATGACTCTGATGGAGACCCTAATGTAAGGGGTGACCCTCATGTGGTGGGACTCTGATGGAGGATCTGATGTGGATCCCGATGTGGGGGAGTTTTGGGAGATCAGCTGGGGACCCTGATGTAGGGGAGGGGGACTTTAATAAGGACTACTGATGTAGGGGGGCCTCTGGAGACCCGAATGTAGGGGGGGGGATTTGATGTGGGGGGGACTCTGATGGGAACCCTGATGTGGGGGGGGGCTCTGATGGGGACCCTGATGTATGGGGGGGATTCTGATGGGGATCCTGATGTGGGGGGGGCTCTGATGGGGGCCCTGATGTATGGAGGGGGGACTCTGATGGGGACCCTGATGTGGGGGGGGGGCTCTGATGGGGACCCTGATGTGGGGGGGGGGCTCTGATGTAGGGGGGGACGCTGATGGGGGCCCTGATGTATGGGGGGGCTCTGATGGGGACCCTGATGAAGGGGGGGACTGATGGGGACCCTGATGTAAGGGGGGCTCTGATGGGGACCCTGATGTAGGGGGGGGGGGCTCTGATGGGGACCCTGGTGTAGGGGGGGGGCTCTGATAGGGACCATGGTGTAGGGGGGGGCTCTGATGGAGACCCTGATGTAGGGGGGGGGCTCTGATGGGGACCCTGATGTAGGGGGGGGGGCTCTGATGGGGACCCTGATGTAGGGGGGGGGCTCTGATGGAGACCCTGATGTAGGGGGGCCTCTGGAGACCCGAATGTAGGGGGGGGGATTTGATGTGGGGGGGGGCTCTGATGGGGACCCTGATGTGGGGGGGGGGGCTCTGATGGGGACCCTGATGTGGGGGGGGCTCTGATGTAGGGGGGGACTCTGATGGGGGCCCTGATGGGGACCCTGATGTATGGGGGGGCTCTGATGGGGACCCTGGTGTAGGGGTGGGCTCTGATGGGGACCCTGATGAAGGGGGGGACTGATGGGGACCCTGATGTAGGGGGGGGCTCTGATGGGGACCCTGATGTAGGGGGGGGGGCTCTGATGGAGACCCTGATGTAGGGGGGGGGGCTCTGATGGGGGGTTGTTGGGACCCCCTTGTATCTCCTCACCGGGGGTGAACTCCCATCCTCTGGCCCTCCGGGTCTCTGGTGACGCCTCAACGCGCACGGTCTGGGTGACGTCGCGATACGATGACAGGAACCAATCCACGTCTGACCTCCGCCGCGCGTCACTGATGATCTGATTGGAGAGAAGGAAGTGTCAGCAGATGCAGTGGGAGGGCGGTGTGGCCCCTGGTGGGTGGAGCCTATGAAGACTTGTGGGGAGGGGAGGATTACTGAGACATTGGATTGGTTGCCATGGTTACAACTCGCCCTGTGGGCGGGGAATTCCTTACCCACACAGGCTGGGTCACGCCCTCCACGATGAGGCGGCAGAAGAAGCCGGGGTCGGAGTTCCTCTTCTCCTCCCCCCAGCGGATCATGGCGGCTCGGTACGTCTCTTTGTACTCGCTGGCGTCCAGCAGACGTTGGAAGTCCAAACCGCGTTCCTGGGGAGGAAAGGAGAGCGACATATAGAGGGGGCGGGGCCCAAATACAGAGCGACATATAGAGGGGCGGAGCACAAGGCGGGGCCCTAATACAGAGCGACATATAGAGGGGCGGAGCACAAGGCGGGGCCCAAATACAGAGCGACATATAGAGGGGCGGAGCACAAGGCGGGCCCTAATACAGAGCGACATATAGATGGTCGGAGCCCTAATACAGAGCGACATATAGAGGGGCGGAGCACAAGGCAGGGCCCTAATACAGAGCGACATATAGAGGGGCGGAGCAAAAGGCGGGGCCCTAATACAGAGCGACATATAGAGGGGCGGAGCACAAGGCGGGCCCTAATACAGAGCGACATATAGATGGTCGGAGCCCTAATACAGAGCGACATATAGAGGGGCGGAGCACAAGGCAGGGCCCTAATACAGAGCGACATATAGAGGGGCGGAGCAAAAGGCGGGGCCCTAATACAGAGCGACATATAGAGGGGCGGAGCACAAGGCGGGCCCTAATACAGAGCGACATATAGAGGGGCGGAGCACAAGGCGGGGCCCTAATACAGAGCGACATATAGAGGGGCGGAGCACAAGGCGGGGCCCAAATATAGAGTGACATATAGAGGGGCGGAGTACAAGGCGGGGCCTAATATAGGAGGACATATAGATGGGCGGAGCACAAGGCGGGGCCCTAATACAGAGCGTCATATAGAGGGGCGGAGCACAAGGCGGGGCCCTAATACAGAGCGACATATAGAGGGGTGTAGTACAAGGTGGGGCCCTAATATAGGGGGACATATAGAGGGGGCGGAGCACAAGGCAGGCCTAATATAGGGGGACATATAGAGGGGGCGGAGCACAAGGCAGGCCTAATATAGGGGGACATATAGAGGGGCGGAGCACAAGGCGGGGCCCTAATATAGGGGGACATATAGAGGGGGCGGAGCACAAGGCAGGCCTAATATAGGGGGACATATAGAGGGGCGGAGCACAAGGCGGGGCCCTAATATGGGGGACATATAGAGGGGCGGAGCACAAGGCGGGCCCTAATATGGGGGACATATAGAGGGGCGGAGCACAAGGTGGGGCCCTAATACAGAGTGCCATATAGAGGGGGCGGAGTACAAGGCGGGGCCTAATATAGGGGGACATATAGAGGGGGCGGAGTACAAGGCGGGGCCTAATATAGGGGGACATGTAGAGGGGGCGGAGCACAAGGCGGGGCCTAATATAGGGGGACATGTAGAGGGGGCGGAGCACAAGGCGGGGCCTAATATAGGGGGACATGTAGAGGGGGCGGAGTACAAGGTGGGGCCTAATATAGGGGGACATGTAGAGGGGGCGGAGCACAAGGCGGGGCCTAATATAGGGGGACATGTAGAGGGGGCGGAGCACAAGGCGGGGCCTAATATAGGGGGACATGTAGAGGGGGCGGAGTACAAGGTGGGGCCTAATATAGGGGGACATGTAGAGGGGGCGGAGCACAAGGCGGGGCCTAATATAGGGGGACATGTAGAGGGGGCGGAGTACAAGGTGGGGCCTAATATAGGGGGACATGTAGAGGGGGCGGAGCACAAGGCGGGGCCCTAATACAGAGGGACATATGGAGGGGCGGAGTACAAGGCGGGGCCTAATATAGGGGGACATCCCGACACTCACCTGAGCAAACTGCTTCTTTAGGGGCCCCGAGAGACGTAGGATGGCGCACGTGTCACCGCTGAGGCTGGAAAGCAAAAGAGTGGGGGAGGGGTCAGAGACATGATATGGGAGGAGTCAGAAACATAATGGGGGAGGGGGTCAGAGAAATAATGGGGGAGGAGTCAGAGAAATAATGGGGAGGGGTCAGAGACATCATAGGGGAGGAGTCAGAGAAATAATAGCGTGGGGTCACACATAAAGGGGAAGAAGCAATGGGGGAGGGGTCAGAGACATCGTGGGGGAGGAGCCAGAGACATAATGGGGAGGAGCCACAGACATAAAAGAGAAGAAGTGGGGGGGGGCGGGGTCAGACATGATAAGAAGTAGTGGGAGGGGTCAGAGACATCATAGGGGAGGAGTCAGAGAAATAATAGCGTGGGGGTCACACATAAAGGGGAAGGAGCAATGGGGAGGGGTCAGAGACATCATGGGGGAGGAGCCACAGACATAAGAGAGAAGAAGCATGGGGGGAGGGGTCAGACACGTGTCCTGATCTCGGTCACCTCTCCTGTAGTCGGTCGGTGATGAAATCTTTCCCGGATTTCCTCTTCCCGCTGAACACCAAAACCAACCGGGGAGCCGCCATCTCCTCCATACCGGAGCCCCGCCCACTACTCTTCCGCTCCGCCCCATCATGGCACTCATGCCACCGGGCCCCGCCCCCATCGCCGGACGCCATTCGTCCGACCACGCCCCTGACATTACACACAGCTTGCATGCTCCGCCCCCTCCTCGATCTTCCGTCCGTCTGCCCCGCCCCTTCTACCTAGCGTCACACACCACGAGCCGCTGTTTCATCAGATTAGGCGACCAGTCAGAATTGGTAACGGAAGTGACGTTTCGGTGCCGCCATCTTGCAACACCCCGCACTCCTCCATAGTGAGAAGGGGGGAGAGCGGACATCTTGTTACACCCACCGGGAGTTTTTCATTGTACACTTATTTTTAACAGTAAAGTGACTTTATAGAGTGAAATACGGGACTTGGAGCCCCCTCATCTCATAGGTTTGCTAATCTGACAGAACACTTTTAAAATTCAACATCCAACCAGTCACACGGAATTCTAAGTACAGTAAAACCTTGGTTTGAGAGTGACTTGGTTTGAGAGCGTTTTGCAAGACAAGCAAAATGTTTTAATGAATTTTGCCTTGATATACAAGCGATGTCTTGATATAAGAGTAGCGTCACAGCTGAGTATAAAAGAGAAGAGAGGCTCCTCCTCTAAGTGTAGCAATCTGGTTACATTTAATGAAGGGACAACATTTGCTACACTTAGAGGCGCCTCTCTTCTCTTTTATACCCTGTAAAAAAAATATATGCTTTGATATACAAGCGCTTTGGATTACAAGCATGTTTCTGGAACAAATTATCCTCGCAAACTCTGTTCAAGCAGAGTTCCACCAAAAAGCACTCCTCGCCCCCTGACAGGTCACATTTGGCGGGGGGGGGGGGGGGTGGGGGCTTCGTTAGGAATAGGACTTTCTACTTCCACCTACTGGCCGCCTAGATGACTCCTCCTCTCACCCTAGGCGGCCCCTCCCTCTAGGCGATCTCCTGGGACGCGTGCGGTGACAGGTCCCAGGAGATCGCCTGTCCGCTCCGAGCGTGCAGAGCGACTTGCGCAGGTGCAGTGTGTGCCCGGCCGTAAAGTCGAAAGCTGTCACGGCCTGGTGCCCAGAGTGGCAATGGAGGCGCCAAGGAGAAGAGCGACGCTCAGGGCAGCCGCATCGCTGGACCGTGGAGCAGGTGAGTGTCTGTTTATTAAACAAAAAAAGTCTGGAACTCCCCTTTATAAATAAGTGTAAAATGAAAAACGATATACTATGGAGGAGTGCGGGGTGTACCAAGATGTCCGCTTTCCCCCTTCTCACTGTATCCTTACTATGGAGGAGTGCGGGGTGTACCAAGATGTCCGCTCTCCCCCTTCTCACTGTATCCTTACTATGGAGGAGTGCGGGGTGTAGCAAGATGTCCGCTTTCCCCTTCTCACTGTATCCTTACTATGGAGGGGTGCGGGGTGTACCAAGATGTCCGCTTTCCCCCTTCTCACTCTATCCTTACTATGGAGGAGTGCGGGGTGTACCAAGATGTCCGCTTTCCCCTTCTCACTGTATCCTTACTATGGAGGAGTGCGGGGTGTACCAAGATGTCCGCTTTCCCCTTCTCACTGTATCCTTACTATGGAGGAGTGCGGGGTGTACCAAGATGTCCGCTCCTCCCCTTCTCACTCTATCCTTACTATGGAGGAGTGCGGGGTGTACCAAGATGTCCACTTTCCCCCTTCTCACTGTATCCTTACTATGGAGGAGTGCGGGGTGTACCAAGATGTCCGCTTTCCCCCTTCTCACTGTATCCTTACTATGGAGGAGTGCGGGGTGTACCAAGATGTCCGCTCTCCCCCTTCTCACTGTATCCTTACTATGGAGGAGTGCGGGGTGTACCAAGATGTCCGCTCTCCCCCTTCTCACTGTATCCTTACTATGGAGGAGTGCGGGGTGTAGCAAGATGTCCGCTGCCTCCTTCTCTCTGTATCCTTACTATGGAGGAGTGCGGGGTGTACCAAGATGTCCGCTTTCCCTTCTCTCTGTATCCTTACTATGGAGGAGTGCGGGGTGTACCAAGATGTCCGCTTTCCCCCTTCTCACTGTATCCTTACGATGGAGGAGTGCGGGGTGTACCAAGATGTCCGCTTTCCCCCTTATCACTGTATCCTTACTATGGAGGAGTGCGGGGTGTACCAAGATGTCCGCTTTCCCCCTTCTCACTGTATCCTTACTATGGAGGAGTGCGGGGTGTACCAAGATGTCCGCTCCTCCCCTTCTCACTGTATCCTTACTATGGAGGAGTGCGGGGTGTACCAAGATGTCCGCTCCTCCCCTTCTCACTGTATCCTTACTATGGAGGAGTGCGGGGTGTACCAAGATGTCCGCTCTCCCCCTTCTCAGTGTATCCTTACTATGGAGGAGTGTGGGGTGTACCAAGATGTCCGCTTTCCCCCTTCTCACTGTATCCTTACTATGGAGGGGTGCGGGGTGTACCAAGATGTCCGCTTTCCTCTTCTCAGTGTATCCTTACTATGGAGGAGTGCGGGGTGTACCAAGATGTCCGCTTTCCTCTTCTCAGTGTATCCTTACTATGGAGGAGTGCGGGGTGTACCAAGATGTCCGCTTTCCTCTTCTCAGTGTATCCTTACTATGGAGGAGTGCGGGGTGTACCAAGATGTCCGCTCCTCCCCTTCTCACTGTATCCTTACTATGGAGGAGTGCGGGGTGTACCAAGATGTCCGCTCCTCCCCTTCTCACTGTATCCTTACTATGGAGGAGTGCGGGGTGTACCAAGATGTCCGCTCTCCCCCTTCTCACTGTATCCTTACTATGGAGGAGTGCGGGGTGTACCAAGATGTCCGCTCTCCCCCTTCTCAGTGTATCCTTACTATGGAGGAGTGCGGGTGAACCAAGATGTCCGCTCTCCCCATTATCACTGTATCCTTACTATGGAGGAGTGCGGGGTGTACCAAGATGTCCGCTTTCCCCCTTCTCACTGTATCCTTACTATGGAGGAGTGCGGGGTGTACCAAGATGTCCGCTCTCCCCCTTCTCAGTGTATCCTTACTATGGAGGAGTGTGGGGTGTACCAAGATGTCCGCTCTCCCCCTTCTCACTGTATCCTTACTATGGAGGAGTGTGGGGTGTACCAAGATGTCCGCTCTCCCCCTTCTCACTGTATCCTTACTATGGAGGGGTGCGGGGTGTACCAAGATGTCCGCTTTCCTCTTCTCAGTGTATCCTTACTATGGAGGAGTGCGGGGTGTACCAAGATGTCCGCTTTCCTCTTCTCAGTGTATCCTTACTATGGAGGAGTGCGGGGTGTACCAAGATGTCCGCTCTCCCCATTATCACTGTATCCTTACTATGGAGGAGTGTGGGGTGTACCAAGATGTCCGCTTTCCCCCTTCTCACTGTATCCTTACTATGGAGGGGTGTGGGGTGTACCAAGATGTCCGCTTTCCCCCTTCTCAGTGTATCCTTACTATGGAGGAGTGTTGGGTGTACCAAGATGTCCGCTTTCCCCCTTCTCAGTGTATCCTTACTATGGAGGAGTGTTGGGTGTACCAAGATGTCCGCTTTCCCCTCCTCAGTGTATCCTTACTATGGAGGGGTGCGGGGTGTACCAAGATGTCCGCTTTCCTCTTCTCAGTGTATCCTTACTATGGAGGAGTGCGGGGTGTACCAAGATGTCCGCTCCTCCCCTTCTCACTGTATCCTTACTATGGAGGAGTGTGGGGTGTACCAAGATGTCCGCTCTCCCCCTTCTCAGTGTATCCTTACTATGGAGGAGTGTTGGGTGTACCAAGATGTCCGCTTTCCCCTCCTCAGTGTATCCTTACTATGGAGGAGTGTTGGGTGTACCAAGATGTCCGCTTTCCCCTCCTCAGTGTATCCTTACTATGGAGGAGTGCGGGGTGTACCAAGATGTCCGCTCCTCCCCTTCTCAGTGTATCCTTACTATGGAGGGGTGCGGGGTGTACCAAGATGTCCGCTTTCCTCTTCTCAGTGTATCCTTACTATGGAGGAGTGCGGGGTGTACCAAGATGTCCGCTTTCCCCCTTCTCACTGTATCCTTACTATGGAGGAGTGTGGGGTGTACCAAGATGTCCGCTTTCCCCCTTCTCACTGTATCCTTACTATGGAGGAGTGCGGGGTGTACCAAGATGTCCGCTTTCCCTTCTCTCTGTATCCTTACTATGGAGGAGTGCGGGGTGTACCAAGATGTCCGCTTTCCCCCTTCTCACTGTATCCTTACTATGGAGGAGTGCGGGGTGTACCAAGATGTCCGCTGCCTCCTTCTCACTGTATCCTTACTGTGGAGGAGTGCGGGGTGTACCAAGATGTCCGCTCTCCCCCTTCTCACTGTATCCTTACTATGGAGGAGTGTGGGGTGTACCAAGATGTCCGCTCCTCCCCTTCTCACTGTATCCTTACTATGGAGGAGTGCGGAGTGTACCAAGATGTCCGCTTTCCCCCTTATCACTGTATCCTTACTATGGAGGAGTGCGGGGTGTACCAAGATGTCCGCTTTCCCCCTTCTCACTGTATCCTTACTATGGAGGAGTGCGGGGTGTACCAAGATGTCCGCTCTCCCCCTTCTCACTGTATCCTTACTATGGAGGAGTGCGGGGTGTACCAAGATGTCCGCTCCTCCCCTTCTCACTGTATCCTTACTATGGAGGAGTGCGGGGTGTACCAAGATGTCCGCTCTCCCCCTTCTCACTGTATCCTTACTATGGAGGAGTGCGGGGTGTACCAAGATGTCCGCTCTCCCCCTTCTCAGTGTATCCTTACTATAGAGGAGTGCGGGGTGTACCAAGATGTCCGCTCTCCCCCTTCTCAGTGTATCCTTACTATAGAGGAGTGCGGGGTGTACCAAGATGTCCGCTCTCCCCCTTCTCACTGTATCCTTACTATGGAGGAGTGTGGGGTGTACCAAGATGTCCGCTCTCCCCCTTCTCACTGTATCCTTACTATGGAGGAGTGCGGGGTGTACCAAGATGTCCGCTTCCCCCTTCTCACTGTATCCTTACTATGGAGGAGTGTGGGGTTCACCAAGATGTCCGCTCTCCCCTTCTCACTCTATCCTTACTATGGAGGGGTGCGGGGTGTACCAAGATGTCCGCTTTCCTCTTCTCAGTGTATCCTTACTATGGAGGAGTGCGGGGTGTACCAAGATGTCCGCTTTCCCCTTCTCACTGTATCCTTACTATGGAGGGGTGCGGGGTGTACCAAGATGTCCGCTCCTCCCCTTCTCACTGTATCCTTACTATGGAGGAGTGCGGGGTGTACCAAGATGTCCGCTCCTCCCCTTCTCACTGTATCCTTACTATGGAGGAGTGCGGGGTGTACCAAGATGTCCGCTTTCCTCTTCTCAGTGTATCCTTACTATGGAGGAGTGCGGGGTGTACCAAGATGTCCGCTTTCCTCTTCTCAGTGTATCCTTACTATGGAGGAGTGCGGGGTGTACCAAGATGTCCGCTCCTCCCCTTCTCAGTGTATCCTTACTGTGGAGGAGTGCGGGGTGTACCAAGATGTCCGCTTTCCCCCTTCTCACTGTATCCTTACTATGGAGGAGTGCGGGGTGTACCAAGATGTCCCCTCTCCCCCTTCTCACTGTATCCTTACTATGGAGGAGTGCGGGGTGTACCAAGATGTCCGCTTCCCCTTCTCAGTGTATCCTTACTATGGAGGAGTGCGGGGTGTAACAAGATGTCCGCTCTCCCCCTTCTCACTGTATCCTTACTATGGAGGAGTGCGGGGTGTACCAAGATGTCCGCTCTCCCACTTCTCACTGTATCCTTACTATGGAGGAGTGCGGGGTGTACCAAGATGTCCGCTCTCCCCCTTCTCAGTGTATCCTTACTATGGAGGAGTGCGGGGTGTACCAAGATGTCCGCTCTCCCCCTTCTCAGTGTATCCTTACTATAGAGGAGTGCGGGGTGTACCAAGATGTCCGCTCCTCCCCTTCTCACTGTATCCTTACTATGGAGGAGTGCGGGGTGTACCAAGATGTCCGCTTTCCTCTTCTCAGTGTATCCTTACTATGGAGGAGTGCGGGGTGTACCAAGATGTCCGCTTTCCCCTTCTCACTGTATCCTTACTATGGAGGAGTGCGGGGTGTACCAAGATGTCCGCTTTCCTCTTCTCAGTGTATCCTTACTATGGAGGAGTGCGGGGTGTACCAAGATGTCCGCTTTCCCCTTCTCACTGTATC
Source organism: Rana temporaria (assembly GCF_905171775.1). Lineage (NCBI taxonomy): Eukaryota > Metazoa > Chordata > Amphibia > Anura > Ranidae > Rana > Rana temporaria. The sequence continues at coordinate 120,691,728 of NC_053501.1, forward strand.
CTTACTATGGAGGGGTGCGGGGTGTACCAAGATGTCCGCTCCTCCCCTTCTCACTGTATCCTTACTATGGAGGAGTGCGGGGTGTACCAAGATGTCCGCTCCTCCCCTTCTCACTGTATCCTTACTATGGAGGAGTGCGGGGTGTACCAAGATGTCCGCTTTCCTCTTCTCAGTGTATCCTTACTATGGAGGAGTGCGGGGTGTACCAAGATGTCCGCTTTCCTCTTCTCAGTGTATCCTTACTATGGAGGAGTGCGGGGTGTACCAAGATGTCCGCTCCTCCCCTTCTCAGTGTATCCTTACTGTGGAGGAGTGCGGGGTGTACCAAGATGTCCGCTTTCCCCCTTCTCACTGTATCCTTACTATGGAGGAGTGCGGGGTTGTACCAAGATGTCCCCTCTCCCCCTTCTCACTGTATCCTTACTATGGAGGAGTGCGGGGTGTACCAAGATGTCCGCTTCCCCTTCTCAGTGTATCCTTACTATGGAGGAGTGCGGGGTGTAACAAGATGTCCGCTCTCCCCCTTCTCACTGTATCCTTACTATGGAGGAGTGCGGGGTGTACCAAGATGTCCGCTCTCCCACTTCTCACTGTATCCTTACTATGGAGGAGTGCGGGGTGTACCAAGATGTCCGCTCTCCCCCTTCTCAGTGTATCCTTACTATGGAGGAGTGCGGGGTGTACCAAGATGTCCGCTCTCCCCCTTCTCAGTGTATCCTTACTATAGAGGAGTGCGGGGTGTACCAAGATGTCCGCTCCTCCCCTTCTCACTGTATCCTTACTATGGAGGAGTGCGGGGTGTACCAAGATGTCCGCTTTCCTCTTCTCAGTGTATCCTTACTATGGAGGAGTGCGGGGTGTACCAAGATGTCCGCTTTCCCCTTCTCACTGTATCCTTACTATGGAGGAGTGCGGGGTGTACCAAGATGTCCGCTCTCCCCCTTCTCACTGTATCCTTACTATGGAGGAGTGCGGGGTGTACCAAGATGTCCGCTTTCCCCTTCTCACTGTATCCTTACTATGGAGGAGTGCGGGGTGTACCAAGATGTCCGCTTTCCTCTTCTCAGTGTATCCTTACTATGGAGGAGTGCGGGGTGTACCAAGATGTCCGCTTTCCCCTTCTCACTGTATCCTTACTATGGAGGAGTGCGGGGTGTACCAAGATGTCCGCTTTCCCCCTTCTCACTGTATCCTTACTATGGAGGAGTGCGGGGTGTACCAAGATGTCCGCTCCTCCCCTTCTCACTGTATCCTTACTATGGAGGAGTGCGGGGTGTACCAAGATGTCCGCTTTCCTCTTCTCAGTGTATCCTTACTATGGAGGAGTGCGGGGTGTACCAAGATGTCCGCTTTCCCCTTCTCACTGTATCCTTACTATGGAGGAGTGCGGGGTTGTACCAAGATGTCCGCTTTCCCCCTTCTCACTGTATCCTTACTATGGAGGGGTGCGGGGTGTACCAAGATGTCCGCTTTCCTCTTCTCAGTGTATCCTTACTATGGAGGAGTGCGGGGTGTACCAAGATGTCCGCTTTCCCCCTTCTCACTGTATCCTTACTATGGAGGAGTGCGGGGTGTACCAAGATGTCCGCTTTCCTCTTCTCAGTGTATCCTTACTATGGAGGAGTGCGGGGTGTACCAAGATGTCCGCTTTCCCCTCCTCAGTGTATCTGTGTTGTCACATGAAAAGATACAAGAAATGTCACAGTCCACCTTCGGGTCATATCCTCCAATCACCCGCCCCTCCCCCCCACTTATCTAAACCGAGGGGCGTGTCCACCATCAGCTTTTTGTGTTAGTATTTGGTGTAGCTCCGCCCCCTCCCTCATGGGGTGTGTCCACCTGCAGCTTCCTGTATTAGTATTTGGTGTAGCCTCGCCCCTTCTTCCACTTATCTAAACCAAGGGGCGTGTCCGCCTGCAGCTTTTTATGTTAGTATTTGGTGAGGCTCCACCCCCTCCCCCACTTATCTAAACTGGGGGGGCGTGTCCGCCTTCAGCTTCCTGTATTAGTATTTGGTGAGGCTCCACCCCTTCTTCCACTTATCTAAACCAAGGGGCGTGTCCACCTGCAGCTTCCTGTATTAGTATTTGGTGAGGCTCCACCCCCTGTTATCTAAACTGAGGGGCGTGTCCGCCTGCAGCTTCCTGTATTAGTATTTGGTGAGGCTCCACCCCCTCTTATCTAAACTGAGGGGCGTGTCTGCCTGCAGCTTCCTGTATTAGTATTTGGTGAGGCTCCACCCCCTCTTATCTAAACCAAGGGGCGTGTCCGCCTGCAGCTTCCCGTGTTAGTATTTGGCATAGCTCCGCCCCTTCTTTCACTTATCTAAACCAAGGGGCGTGTCCGCCTGCAGCTTCCCGTGTTAGTATTTGGCATAGCTCCGCCCCTTCTTTCACTTATCTAAACCAAGGGGCGTGTCCGCCTGCAGTTTCCCGTATTAGTGTAGCTCCACCCCTTCTTCTACTTATCTAAATCGTGGGGCGTGTCCGCCTGCAGCTTCCTGTATTAGTATTTGGTGTAGCTCCACCCCTTCTATCTATCTAAATCATGGGGCGTGTCCGCCTGCATCTTTTTGTGTATTTGACAAGGCTCCGCCCCCTCTCCACTTACCTAAACCCAGGGTGTGTCCGCCTGCAGCTTCCCGTGCATTTGGCAAAGCCCCGCCCCGTCCCCCACTTATTTAAATCGTGGGGCGTGTCCGCCTGCAGTTGTCTGTGTTAATATTTGGCGTAGCTCCGCCCCCCGACATCATCCAATTACAGATCTATGAATAGAAAGACTACAAGTCCCATCTTCCCCCCGTAACAGATTGAAGTCGTGTCACGTGCAGTCCATTGATCCTTCCTCTAGTCCCAGGACTGGAGGCCGGGGGGGGAGGAGCCTGCAAGCGCATTTCGTCATTTGTATTAAAAAAGGTGGACTGTCCCTTTAAATGGAAATCTCCGCCCACAACTCAATAAAGACACCAGAATACATTATATTGTTTTTTTTTTTTTTTACAATCTTTATTTGTCAAAGTGCATTTTAGTCCAACGGCAGTTGGGATTAAATTAAAAACGGCAAACAGCGCGGCGCCCGAACCCCCGAGCGGCGGGCGGACGGGCGCGGCGTGCAAAGCTACAAAAAACACACGTCAAGTGATTAGCTGCAAAAAACAAAACAAAAGTGTCACAAAAACAATCGCACACAAATAATCGGAGCCTATCCAAGACGATCCGGGGGCCCCGCCCACTGCGGCCGAGGGGGACCGCCTACTCACTCATCATACATTCAAATCAGGGCGGAGCCTCCATTGGCAGTGAGGCTTCCAAACAGAAATAAGAACTAAAAAGGCTCCATTCAGATCGGATCGCGGGGCGGAATCGCAGGAAACACGCGGGACGCGCGCGCGATGACATCACTTCTTAAAAAGGCGCCCCAAATCGCGTCATGGTTTTGCCGCAATTCTCGCACGTTAAATCGCGCTACGATTGTCGCTCAAAAAAGGAACATCGGCTTCTTTTGGGGGGGCGACGGCGCCGTGCGTTACGATTTGCCGCGGCTGCAGCACGATTAACCGCACTACAAATCACGCCGGGATTGGGGTGCCAATCAGAAGTAATGGTATTCGAAATGCGTCCCGCGTTTTGCAGCAATTTAGAATCGCGGCGATTCCACCCGCTAAGCTGCGGTCACACCTATGGAGCGCACGCACGCTCCCACGCGCCGCACGTCATGCGCCCCAATCATTTGATTAGGCCGCCCTACACGTGAGAAGCGCTCAAAACCTGACCCTTCTGAGAAATAGGCGCTGCACCGTGCGTTTTTGCGGCGTGCGTAGGGACGCGATTAAAGAATTAACGGCACCAGAAGAGCAGCGTGTTTTGGGCATGTGATTTTGCGCGCGTTCCCGTAAGGCTCCGTACACACCACGAACGTTGCGACGAAACGCGCGTGCGTTACGTATGGGGGCGGCCTATTCATTTCGGGTCTGCGACACCCACAGAAACGCGTTGCCCCTTAACAGACGCACAGCGGTGCCATTCGATTCTTCACGAGACCCCCCCCCCCGCGTGTCTGCTAACGTGTGCGTTTTCACAAGCGCCAAAAACGCACAGTGCCGCGGCACGCGACTCCGCAAAAATGAGTCAGGCTTGCGACTTCATTTAACAGCACTCAATGCGTCGCAATGAAATCGCGAAAAAAAAAAAAAAAGAACGGCTTGAGTCGCAACGATTCGAGCAGTTCCATCGACGGCGTTGGGGTGCGACGCGTCGTGCGATTTTCGAAACTGTCAAATCGCACCGGGGGGGGGGGCCGAGACATTCACACGTCGCTCGCGCTGGATTCCAAGGTGTGAAAACTTTTATAAACAAAGGAAAGACATTTTGTATCAGTTTTCCTAGAAGTTACATTGTTAGCGATATCGGGGGGGTTAAAGTCGCACGCCGAGAGCTGCGAAGGAGACCGCAAGACAAGGCGGCCCCAACCGGGGGAGGGGCCCGGAGTGTACTGTCCGAGAGTCTAGGAGTGCTGCTACTTAAAGGGGAACTCCGCTTTTCCTCTCTCCTCAACCTGGAGTGTTAGGGGGACCGCACCCCAGAAATGTAATTTCCTGCTTCTGGATTGGCTCACTGATTTTCCCAGAAGTCGAATTTTAGGCATCCCCTGCAAAAGGAATTTCCGTGGGATACCCCCCTCAAGGGTTAAATACTTCTAAAGGGATGCAGACCCTGCAACTTTTCAACACTGAGACTGCACTGGGTGATTATAATGAATCTGAGGTTCCCATTCACAGGCCTCAGATCCCTCCCATTCACAAACCTCAGACCCCTCCCATTCAGGAACTAGACCCCTCCCATTCAGAAACCTCAAAGCCCTCCCATTCAGAAACCTCAGATCCCTCCCATTTACATACATCAGATCCCTCCCATTCACAGACCTCAGATCCCTCCCATGCACAGACCCCTCCCATTCACAGACCTCAGACCCCTCCCATTCACAGACCTCAGACCCCTCCCATTCACAGACCTCAGACCCCTCTCAATCATAGACCTCAGACCCCTCCCATTCACAGACCTCAGACCCCTCCCAATCATAGACCTCAGACCCCTCCCATTCACAGACCTCAGATCCCTCCCATTTACAGACCTCAGATCCCTCCCATGCACAGACCTCAGATCCCTCCCATGCACAGACCTCAGACCCCTCCCATGCACAGTCCTCAGATCCCTCCCATTCAGGAACTGGACCCTCTCATTCACAAACCTCAGACTCCTCCCATTCAAAAACCGCAGACCCCCTCCCATTCACAGATCTCCTCCATTCACAGACCTCAGACCCCTCCCATTCACAGACCTCAGATCCCTCCCATTCACAGACCTCTGATCCCTCCCATTCACAGACCTCAGATCCCTCCCATTCAGGAACTAGACCCTCCCATTCAAAAACCTCAGAGCCCTCCCATTCAGAAACCTCAGAGCCCTCCCATTCAGAAACCTCAGACCCCTCCCATTCAGAAACCTCAGACCCCTCCCATTCAGAAACCTCAGACCCCTCCCATTCAGAAACCTAAATGGAATAGAAGGGTCTGGTTCCTAAATGGGAGGGTCTAAAGTTTGTGAATAAAAGGGTCTGAGGTTTTTGAATGAAAGGGTCTGAGGTTTTTGAATGGGAGGGGTCCAAGGTTTGTGAATGGGAGGGTCTAGTTACTGAATAGGAGGGTCTGGTTCTTGAATGGGAGGGACTGAGGTTTGTGAATGGGAGGGTCTAGTTGTTGTTTGTGAATGGGAGGGTCCCATTCAGGAACCAGACCCTACCATTCACAAACCACAGACTCCTCCCATCCAGAAACTAGACCCTCCCATTCACAATCATCAGACCCCTCCCATTAACAAACCTAAATGGAATGGGAGGGTCTGATTCCTGAATGGAAGGGTCTAAAGTTTGTGAATAGAAGAGTCTAGTTCATGAAGAAAACAGTCTGAGGTGTTTGAATGAAAGGGTCTAGTTCTTGTATGGGAGGGGTCCAAGGTTTGTGAATGGGAGGGTCTTGTTCCTGCATAGGAGGGTCTGGTTCTTGAATGGGAGGGACTGAGGTTTGTGAATGGGAGGGTCTAGTTCTTGTTTGTGAATAGGAGGGTCCCATTTAGGAAGCAGACCCTACCATTCACAAACCACAGACTCCTCCCATCCAGAAACTAGACCCTCCCATTCACAAACCACAGACCCTCCCATTCAGAAACCAGACCCTCCCATTCACAAACCACAGACTCCTCCCATTCACAAACCAGATCCTCTCATTCACAAACCACAGACTTCTCCCATCCAGAAACTGGACCCTCCCATTCAGGAACCGGATCCTACCGTTCACAAACCACAGACTCCTCCCATCCAGAAACTAGACCCTCCCATTCACAAACCACAGACCCTCCCATTCAGGTACCAGACCCTCCCATTTACAAACCACAGACCCTCCCATTCAGGTACCAGACCCTCCCATTCACAAACCACAGACCCTCCTATTTAGGAACCAGACCCTCCCATTCACAAACCACAGACTCCTCCCATCCAGAAACTAGACCCTCCCATTCACAAACCACAGATCCTCCCATTCAGGTACCAGACCCTCCCATTTACAAACCACAGACCCTCCCATTCAGGAACCAGATCCTCCCATTCACAAACCACAGACTCCTCCCATCCAGAAACTAGACCCTCCCATTAAGGTACCAGACCCGCCCAAATCACAAACCATAGACCCCTCCCAACAAAAGGAATCTGCTACAAAGTTTGTTCCAATCCCTGCAATGCCCATCGATCACCCAGAGGGGAGCGTTGTCTTCTCAACAAAAGTGGAGTTACCCTTTAAGGCCGGATTCACTGCTTTGCCATTTTTTGCTTGAAGCGTTTTCCAATGAAATGGATGGAAACGCACAGCAACGCTCATTGACATGCGTTTCCATTGTGGGGGAGGCACAGCTGTGAACCTGGACTGCGGCCGGCAAACACTCTTAGATTTTTCTCGTTCAGCCAAAGTGGCCTCCAAAGACAGTTATCAACACTAAGAAAAAAATACAGAACTTTTTAGAAAAATTTGGAACATCAAGTATTCGGAGTGTGGGACGAATGTTACATAAAGTTTCATCGATTTTTTTTATCGGCTGGTTTAGAAGTCTCCCGATTGGAGGCGAAGGCACTAGTGGTTAAGGCAAGAGACTGTCCGACAAAAAAGTACCAGGGGCGGTTCTCATGAGACAAAGGGGAGGAGCTTCACAAAAGAGCAGTCCTTCCACCAATCAGGTAACAGTGAAGGTTCGATGACCGGGGGAAACATCCATGAGCAGGTGTGGGAGGAGAGTGCAAACACAGATCTATGAGGGTGGTGGAACCAACGTTCTATCTTCACCGACCACCAGCAGCCCGATGGCCTGTAAACAACACACATTTCCTAACCTATAACATAGAAAACTAATCGGGGTAATCGGGACCTTCTACCAAAATCTGCTGCTCAAGGTTGAAAGTCAAGGCAGGGAAAGGATTGAGTCTTTTTTTAATGGAATTTGGTGGACATCTCAGGTCCTTGCAGAGCTTACAGGAGGACCATTTGGACGGTCATTGAGTAGACATTGACCATTTGGACGGCCATTGAGTAGACATTGACCATTTGGACGGCCATTGAGTAGACATTGACCATTTGGACGGCCATTGAGTAGACATTGACCATTTGGACGGCCAAGGAGTAGACATTGACCATTTGGACGGCCAAGGAGTAGACATTGACCATTTGGACGGCCAAGGAGTAGACATTGACCATTTGGACGGCCAAGGAGTAGACATTGACCATTTGGACGGCCAAGGAGTAGACATTGACCATTTGGACGGCCATGGAGTAGACATTGACCATTTGGACGGCCATTGATTAGACATTGACCATTTGGACGGCCATGGAGTAGACATTGACCATTTGGACGGCCATTGAGTAGACATTGACCATTTGGACAGCCATGGAGTAGACATTGACCATTTGGACGGCCATTGAGTAGACATTGACCATTTGGACGGCCATTGAGTAGACATTGACCATTTGGAGGCCATTGAGTAGACATTGACCATTTGGACGGCCATTGAGTAGACATTGGCCATTGAGTAGACATCGACCATTTGGACGGCCATTGAGTAGACATCGACCATTTGGACGGCCATTGAATAGACATTGACCATGTGGACGGCCATGGAGTAGACACTGTTTACGAGTCCATGAAGAGATTCACAAGGGGGGTGGTGCTCAGTCATTGTGAAGATAGTGTGAAGCTTGGTGCTCCTCGTGGTCATGGTGATGGACGTGCTGGTAAAAGGGTTCAGACTGGTTTTTATCATCATCATGTATTCGGTAAAGAGAACTATTCGTTCCTATTTTTTCCATGGTCTTTGTGGTTGGATCTGGATTTATGCTCATTGTCATCGTACTTGTTATGGTGGGATTGATGTTTGTTTTCTTCCAACTTGTCCTTGTAGGGTTTCTGTCTGTGGTCATCATGCTTGTGGCCTTGCTCCTTCCATTGCTTATGTTCAAGGTGGTGGCCTTCACCATCCTTCCCTGACTTGCGTTTATGATGGTCACCATCACTTTCCTTCCATGACTTGTGTTTATGGTTGTCACCCTCACGTTCCTTCCATGACTTGTGTTTACGGTGGTCTCCATCACCTTCCTTCCATGACTTGTGTTTACGGTGGTCTCCATCACCTTCCTTCCATGACTTGTGTTTATGGTGGTCTCCATCACCTTCCTTCAATGACTTGTGCTTATGGTGGTCTCCATCACCTTCCTTCAATGACTTGTATTTATAGTGGTCACCATCACCTTGCTTCCATGATTTGTGCTTATGGTGGTCGTCATCATCACCTTCCTTCAATGACTTGTGCTTATGGTGGTTGCCACCATCACCTTCCTTCCATGATTTGTGTTTATAGTGGTCTCCATCACCTTCCTTCAATGACTTGTGCTTATGGTGGTTGTCACCATCACCTTCCTTCCATGATTTGTGTTTATGGTGGTCGTTTTTATCACCTTCCTTCAATGACTTGTGTTTATGGTGGTCTGCATCACCTTCCTTCCATGATTTGTGTTTATGGTGGTCTCCATCACCTTCCTTCAATGACTTGTGCTTATGGTGGTCGTCATCATCACCTTCCTTCATTGACTTGTGTTTATGGTGGTCACCATCACCTTCCTTCCATGATTTGTGTTTATGGTGGTCTCCATCACCTTCCTTCAATGACTTGTGCTTATGGTGGTCTCCATCACCTTCCTTCAATGACTTGTGCTTATGGTGGTTGTCGTCATCACCTTCCTTCATTGACTTGTGTTTATGGTGGTCACCATCACCTTCCTTCCATGATTTGTGTTTATGGTGGTCTCCATCACCTTCCTTCAATGACTTGTGCTTATGGTGGTTGTCACCATCACCTTCCTTCCATGATTTGTGTTTATGGTGGTCGTTTTTATCACCTTCCTTCAATGACTTGTGTTTATGGTGGTCTGCATCACCTTCCTTCCATGACTTGTGTTTATGATGGTCTCCATCACCTTCCTTCCATGACTTGTGTTTATGGTGGTCTCCATCACCTTCCTTCCATGACTTGTGTTTATGGTGGTCTCCATTACCTTCCTTCCATGATTTGTGTTTATGGTGGTCTCCATCACCTTCCTTCAATGACTTGTGCTTATGGTGGTTGTCGTCATCACCTTCCTTCCATGACTTGTGTTTATGGTGGTTGTCACCATCACCTTCCTTCCTTGGCTTGTGTTCATGATGGTCACTGTGATCTTTTTTCCATGGCTTGTTTTCATGGTGATGACCCTCACCTTCCTTCCTTGGCTTGTGTTCATGGTGGTGATCCTCACCTTCCTTCCTTGGCTTGTGTTCATGGTGGTGACCCTCACCTTCCTTCCTTGGCTTGTGTTCATGGTGGTGACCCTCACCTTCCTTCCATGGCTTGTTTTCATGGTGATGACCCTCACCTTCCTTCCTTGGCTTGATTTCATGGTGGTGACCCTCACCGTCCTTCCTTGGCTTGTGTTCATGGGGATGACCCTCACCTTCCTCCCTTGGCTTGTGTTCATGGTGGTGACCCTCATGTTTTTCATATTGTGGCTGAGATGACCGATAATACTCATTAATGGCGTCTTTCTCCTGTTTCTTCCTGTATTGTTTAGGTTGATGGTGAAATGGCCGTTCCAGGTCTTCACCGTGGTCCATAAAAGATGAATTATTGTGTCCATGTCTGTCCTTTCCATGTGGATCTTTATGGTCTTCTGTCTTGAGCTTATTCTTGGGAAGGTGTCCTTGCCTGTCCTTGTATTCCTCATTAAGATGTCCACCATCTTTGTTTCTGTCATGGTGCTTTTCATGGAAGGATCTGTAACCGTGGTTGGGATCCTTCTCATTGGACTTAGGCCACTCTCTCTGCTCATGAAGGAAATCTACGCTCTGGTTGAAGGAACATCCCGATGTCTCATGATGGTCCTCCTGATGGGATTTTGCATCTTTCTCGAATTTATGTTTCCTCCATCCGTGATCATTGTTGTCGTCGTCGTCGTCGTGATGGCGGCTCGGAGACCCGGACTTTTCACTGTAACCCTTCCTATCTTTCCCCTTGTAGGGTTTGTAGTGAGAATTGTCTGCATCCACTTTGAAGTCTATCTTGTTTGAAAATTTCGGGTTGGTTTGGTTGAGGTCGGATTCGGTCGTCTCCTCCGGTTTACTGGGGTTGGGTCGGCGGTCGGATTTGTAGCTTTTTCGGTGGCCATCTTTCTTGTGTGATCTAGAAAAGGAATTCATGGAGACCTGCACATGTTATTAGATGAAGTGCTACCAGCCAAACAGAACTTCACTTATCATGAAAGACACTCGAATGATAAATCAGACTTGAATCGAAGCTGCGATTCATGACTCCCCAAACATGGATCTGTGATACCAATGATGGGACACTATTCCCCCCACTGACACCAATGATGGGACACCATTCCTCCAACTGACACCAATGATGGGACACTATTCCTCCCACTGACACCAATGATGGGACACTATTCCTCCCACTAACACCAATGATGGGACACTATTCCCCCCACTGACACCAATGATGGGACACTATTCCTCCCACTGACACCAATGATGGGACACTATTCCTCCCACTGACACCAATGATGGGACACTATTCCCCCCACTGACACCAATGATGGGACACTATTCCTCCCACTGACACCAATGATGGGACATTATTCCTCCCACTGACGGGACACTATTCCTCCCACTGACACCAATGACGGGACACTATCCCTCCCACTGACACCAATGATGGGACACTATTCCTCCCACTGACACCAATGATGGGACACTATTCCTCCCACTGACACCAATGATGGGACACTATTCCTCCCACTGACACCAATGATGGGACACTATTCCTCCCACTGACACCAATGATAGGACACTATTCTTCACACTGACACCAATGATAGGGCACTATTCCTCCCACAGTCAGCTCTATGATAACCTGCTGAATTGAATGCTCTGGATAGCTAATCTTGAAGACAAATTATTCCAGGAAACTGGATAGACAAAAGAAGGAGCTTGGTGGTCCTATCCATGTATGAATGCATCTACAGCTCATTGGAGCCACAAAAGTCCGATAAGGAGCCACTCACCTTTTCTTAATGGCGGCCTCTCCAAAGAAGTTGGTGTAGACAAATCTCTCGAAATCATCCACCAGGTCATCATTCCCGGTCTCCTTCTTTGCGAGGTCCTCCAGGAAGTCTTCCACATCGTCCACAAAGTCCTTAAAGCGGATATTCTGATGGGCGAAATAGGGCCCCTCGAAGAAGCCATCAAGCAGAGGTACCAGCTCGGGGAGGTGTTTGGAGAGATCGCACTTGGCCAGGTAGTTCTGCAGGATCTCTTCGAACCGTTTCCTCTCAACCGGTTTCAGCTCTACGTTGAAAAGGTCGATGCCGTCTTTGCGGGCGCAGTCTTCCATGCCGGAGCATCCTTCGGGAACCCGGTACTGGTGGTTTGAGAGCTTCTTCCAGAACTTGTTATGGTCATGGTGTCGGTGGTTTTTGCCGTGGGCTTTGTCCCCGTGTTCCCGTCTCTTGTCTTCTCCATGGTTCTGGCCTTCGGAGAATTCTCTCTGGCCTTTGCGAGGGTGGAAACCATCTCCGGCTTCTCCGTGGTGATGACCGGAGTGTTTGTCCTTCCAGTTTTTCTCGTTGTCGGGATGGTGAGGCGAGTCCTTCCACCGGTTCTCTTTGCCTTTGTCCTTCCAGCTGTCAGACTCATGTGGATGGAGCTCTCCATCTTCTGTCCCGGTTTTCTCCCCCTCCCAGTGCCGATGCTTCTTTTCCCGCTTATTTTCGTACTTTTTACCCTTCCATTCTTCATGCTGGGATTCCGGTTGCCCGTCTTCCACCCGTCTTTTTCCATGTTCTTTTCCGTGTTTGAAATGCGGCTTCCTGAACTGTTCCCCTGGGGCGTCCGAATCTGAACCTTTACCCCACTTATCTCCTTTTTTCCATTCTTTACGACCATGGGGCTTCGCCTCTTCCCCGACCAGCTCTTTCCTTTTCTGCGCATGCTCCACGTACTTCTTCTCCCACGTCTCCGACCTCTGAGCCTCCATCACCAACCTGCTGCTCATCTCCGAGATCTGGCCTTTTATTCCTTTCTCGTCCTCCGCCTGGCTGGTATTGGACGTCATGCCCTCCAGATCCTGCCTGAGGGAGACCACCAACGACCGCTGTTTGTCCAACTCCTGGCGAAGCATCTGAGATTCTGCCACCAGAGTCTCCTTCTGAGTCAGGAATCCCTCGATCTGGCTCTTGGCGGCCTCCAGGTCGGCTTTCAGCTGGGCGTTCTCAGAGGTCAAGAGCTCGTTCTCTCCACTGTCGGCCTCCAAGGTCTCCACCTTCTCCTGTAGGGTCTGCAGTTCCTCCTTGGCGGAGAGGTGACCGGTCTCTTCTCGGAGGAGAGCGTCCTTCAGCCTCACATTTTCTTCTGTCAATCTAAACTCCGGAGTGGTTTTGTCTCCGCCGTGCACCAACGCTTCCAGTTCCTCCTTCTGAGCCTGAAATATATTCACGTCAATCATTTGATGGAACTTTCATAATTTGGTGTCACAATAAAATTGGGCAAAGACTTGGGGGGGGGAAGGGGGGCACACCCTAACTATGCATCACATTAACCACTTGAGGCCCAGAGGCCGTCATATAACGTCCTCGGCTTTGTGGTGGGATATCTTAATGATGGGGGCAACTACAGGCATCATTCAGATATCGGCATTTTCAGCCGGCGATTCCCTACACCATAGGAACGATCATGGCGGCTGTTCCGCCGCTTGATCATTCTTACGGGTGGCGAAAGGGGACCACGCCCCCCCCCCACCCTCCGATTAAAATGGAGAATGGATCCGCCAGCCTAGGATGGTGATCATAGAGATTTCCTGTGGACCAGATGGTCGCCGGAATCTCTATGATCGTTCAGAGGCCGGGCGCGATGTTATGACATCACGCCTGGCCTCTGCATTAAAGAAAAAATGGCGCCGCCTCGGCTGGGAAGCAGTGATCGTTTTTATTTTTTGGATTTTAGGCTTCCCAGCCTAGTGGTGAGATGTGTCTAAACACACATTTGATTTGTCCTCAGAGAACATTGTGTAGCACCACTAAGGAAGGACATGATGCTTCCCAACGGACATTTCCAACCCATGGACCAAACCAGATTAGAACCCCATGGACTCCATTCATTGCAAGGAGCCAATCACATTCTCACCGCTACTTTGGGGCCCTCCAATAGAAGGCTGGAAGTACCTGAAGTTTGGCCTGAATGTGCCGAATCTCTTGGTTTTCCTTGGCAACTTTATCCAGAAGGTCGTTCATAACCTGAAGGCTGTCCGGATCCCCGGTAAACTGGTCGGCATGTTGATGAAGCCACTCCTGGAAGGACACAAATATGACATCGTTGGGTCTATAATAAGGGATGCAATGAAAATAAAAAAAAGCTTTATTTAAAAATGCCATTATGATGTTGATGAGGGCGGCACAGTGATTAGCACTTCTGCCATGAGGCCCTCGGGGTCCTCGGTTCAAATCCCCATGGAGTTTGCATGTAGTTGCAGTTTCCAGACACATGCTCTGCTATTGTCCCTGGTATGTGTGTGTGTGTGGTGGGCCCCGGTACCTCTGTGCGGAGTGCAGCTCTGGTACTTATTTCAGGTGCAGAGCCACAGAGCAAGGCAGGGCCCCAGGTGGAAGGGCCAATGCAGCTTTATCGAGTTCAATGTGAAATAACAGGAAGGACAACGATATTCAGGAGATCAACGCATGAAGAACGGAGATTTCAATACCGAGCTCCAGTACAGAATCACCTGATTGATCATTCAGGACTAACTATCCTCCAAACCTGAATCAAGGACTAAACATGGAGTCTGGAAGAGTCAGTGCTGGTGTGGGGTGAAGCTCTACGGGGGGCAGGATCTGAAGGTACAGGATCTGGAAGTACAGAACGTGGAGGTACAAGGTCTGAGGTGCTAGGATTTGGGGGGCCAGGATCTGGAGGACCAGGGTCTGGGGGGGCAGGATCTGGAGGACCAGGGTCTGGGGGGGCAGGATCTGGAGGACCAGGGTCTGGGGGGGCAGGATCTGGAGGACCAGGGTCTGGGGGGGCAGGATCTGGAGGACCAGGGTCTGGGGGGCCAGGATCTGGAGGACCAGGGTCTGGGGGGCCAGGACAGGCTCCGGAGGTACAAGGTTTGGGGAGACAGGGACTGGGGGTACAAGGACTGGAGTTACAGGGTCTGAAAGTACAAGATCTAGGGGGACAGGGTCTGGAGGTATAAGGTCTGGGGGGGCAAGGATCTGGAGCTACAGAATCTGGAAGGACCAGGATCTGGGGGGACAGAGTCTGGAAGGACCAGGATCTGGGGGGACAGAGTCTGGAAGGACCAGGATCTGGGGGGGCAGAGTCTGGAAGGACCAGGATCTGGGTGGGGGGGGGCAGAGTCTGGAAGGACCAGGATCTGGGGGGACAGAGTCTGGAAGGACCAGGATCTGGGTGGGGGGGCAGAGTCTGGAAGGACCAGGATCTGGGGGGGGGGCAGGGTCTGGAATGACCAGGATCTGGGGGGGACAGGGTCTGGAATGACCAGGATCTGGGGGGGGGGACAGGGTCTGGAATGACCAGGATCTGGGGGGACAGGGTCTGGGGGTACAAGGTCTGGGGAGGGTACAAGGTCTGGAGGGGGGGGGGGGGGCAGGGTCTGGAGGTACAAGGTCTGGGGGGGATAGGGTCCGGAGGTACAAGGTCTGGAGGGGGGGACAGGGTCTGGAGGTACAAGGTCTGGGGGGGGGGGGGGGACAGGGTCTGGAGGTACAAGGTCTGGGGGGGATGGGGTCTGGAGGTACAAGGTCTGGAGGTACAAGGTCTGGAGGGGGGGGGGACAGGGTCTGGAGGTACAAGGTCTGGGGGGGATGGGGTCTGGAGGTACAAGGTCTGGAGGTACAAGGTCTGGAGGGGGGGGGACAGGGTCTGGAGGTACAAGGTCTGGGGGGGATAGGGTCTGGAGGTACAAGGTCTGGGGGGGGGGGGGACAGGGTCTGGAGGCACAGGGTCTGGGGGGGACAGGGTCTGGAGGCACAAGGTCTGGGGGGGACAGGGTCTGGAGGTACAAGGTCTGGGGGGGGGGGGGTCTGGAGGTACAAGGTCTGTAATCAGAGACTTGGCCTGCGGCGGCACACATACCTGGATGTCGGCGATGGTGTGCGGCGCGATGATGTGCGGCGGCTCGTCTCCTCCTCTTGCGCTCCGCGGGACGACGCTCTGAGGGAGATCTACACAAGACAACGGACGTACAGTGAGGACAGCGCCTTCCTTTTATAGTTACCAGAATCCGGGGAGCTTCACCGAATGCCCCAGAGCCGGCCGGTGACGTCCTCGGAGGTAGAAGGAAGGAGAGAACGATGGAGGGAATAGGACGACTTACCTTCATCTCCTCCCAGGCCGCCTGTCGGGGGAGAAGGAAGATATTAATGACGGGAGAGACAAAACACGTCCGTCCATTATACAGGATCACCAACCCCTCCTCACCTGTGAAGATCAGGCCAGCGAGGGCCACCAAAGCCACGGCGGCAATAATACATTTATTGAGGGTGAGCGAGATCCCGGCCTCCGCCTCCTCCTGCGCGGCCTCCCTGGGGGCGGGTCCTACGCTGGTGGGCGGAGCTCCTCTCGCAGTACGCTTCCGGAGACCCTCCGCGTCGTCCTCGCTGCTGGAGCAGCTCACTTCCTCCAGATCTCCTCCTACAGAGCGAGAACAAGAGAGAGGGGAACCTCGGGGGCGGTACCAACACATGATTGTCAGTCACAGGGTGGGAGGAGCATCCAACCCCCACAGAACATCACAACAACAAAGGGTCACACTGCAGTTCTGGGACAGACTTACAATGTTCGTTGGGCATTTACTTTGGTCTGTGACCCAATCAGGGACCCCGGGACAAGATATGAGGGGTTTCCACCATCCCTGTGCCCATTACGAGGGGTTCCCACCACCCCTGTGCCCATTACGAGGGGTTCCCTCCATCCCTGTGCTCATTACGAGGGGTTCCCTCCATCCCCGTGCCTCATTATGAGGGGTTTCCTCCATCCCTGTGCCCATTACGAGGGGTTCCCACCATCCCTGTGCCCATTACGAGGGGTTCCCACCATCCCTGTGCCCATTACGAGGGGTTCCCTCCATCCCTGTGCCCATTACGAGGGGTTCCCTCCATCCCTGTGCCCATTACGAGGGGTTCCCACCACCCCTGTGCCCATTACGAGGGGTTCCCACCACCCCTGTGCCCATTATGAGGGGTTCCCACCATCCCTGTGCCCATTACCAGGGGTTCCCACCATCCCTGTGCTCATTACGAGGGGTTCCCACCATCCCTGTGCCCATTACCAGGGGTTCCCACCATCCCTGTGCCCATTATGAGGGGTTCCCACCATCCCTGTGCCCATTATGAGGGGTTCCCACCATCCCTGTGCCTCATTATGAGGGGTTCCCACCATCCCTGTGCCCATTACGAGGGGTTCCCACCATCCCTGTGCCCCATTATGAGGGGTTCCCTCCATCCCTGTGCCCATTATGAGGGGTTCCCACCATCCCTGTGCCCCATTATGAGGGGTTCCCTCCATCCCTGTGCCCATTATGAGGGGTTCCCACCATCCCTGTGCCCCATTATGAGGGGTTCCCTCCATCCCTGTGCCCATTATGAGGGGTTCCCACCATCCCTGTGCCCATTACGAGGGGTTCCCACCATCCCTGTGCCCATTACGAGGGGTTCCCACCATCCCTGTGCCCATTACGAGGGGTTCCCTCCATCCCTGTGCCCATTACGAGGGGTTCCCTCCATCCCTGTGCCCATTACGAGGGGTTCCCTTCATCCCTGTGCCCATTACGAGGGGTTCCCTCCATCCCTGTGCCCCATTACGAGGGGTTCCCACCATCCCTGTGCCCATTACGAGGGGTGCCCATTACGAGGGGTTCCCACCATCCCTGTGCCCATTATGAGGGGTTCCCTCCATCCCTGTGCCTCATTATGAGGGGTTCCCACCACCCCTGCTTCCCTTAAAAGGGACAGACACACACCATGCGTCACACGCAGCACCTGTTCCGCTGGCAGAGCTCCGCCCCCAGCTCCTGAGTCCGCCCAGCGGTGGGGAATCGGGGAGGAACCGCGCTAACTTCTCAATGTAACGCGCTTCAAGACAAGAAGACAGAGAGGGGGAGGGGAGGTTACACGGAGCCGGATGTGGTACAAAGCACGCTCACCGGCGGGAGAGGTGATGACATCATAATGACACGCCCCCCCAACCCCTCCCTCCCCCGCAGGATGGCATTGGCACTCACCCAATCTTCTGCGCAGTCCTGACTCCTCCCCCAGCCTCTGCTGCGGCTCCTCCTCTGGGGGGATCTCCAGCTTTTCCTGGTGGGGCGGGATTTCGGTGGTGGGAGGAGACTCAGGCTCCTGAAGAGAAGACTCCGGCCCCTGAGGAGGACAAAAATGCAAGATTATTTAAAGGGCACTGCGCTCTACTATTCCTCTACAATCCGCCATTGGAGAATTAGTTTTTATCTCAGCAGCCATTTATCAGGCCGCCATTCAGGTCATGAGAACCTGCGGAATCATCTAGAGATAGAGACGTGAAATATGGAACAGCAAATACATGGCAAAGTCACAACAATTCCTTCCTATAATCAGAACTCATCGCTGACTCCGCCCCCGAGGTTCTGCTCATCACATCCCACCTCTTACCTTCACCTCCTGCACTCCCGTCTCCTCTCTCTCGGGAACGGCGGACGGTTCTGGACCTGAAATCAGACGGACAGGCGGGTGAGACTCCGGACTGAGGGAAGGGGGAGGAGCTTACCAGTGTCTCCAGTAACCCCATTGTCTCCAGTAACCCCAGTGTCTCCAGTAAACCCAGTGTCTCCAGTAACCCAGTGTCTCCAGTAACCCAGTGTCTCCAGTGTCCCCAGTAACCCCAGTGTCTCCAGTAACCCCAATAACCCCAGTGTCCCCAGTAACCCCAGTGTCCCCAGTATCTCCAGTAACCCCAGTGTCTCCAGTAACCCCAATAACCCCAGTGTCCCCAGTAACCCCAGTGTCCCCAGTATCTCCAGTAACCCAGTGTCCCCAGTAACCCCAGTGTCCCCAGTAACCCCAGTGTCTCCAGTAACCCCAATAACCCCACTGTCCCCAGTAACCCCAGTGTCCCCAGTAACCCCAGTGTCCCCAGTAACCCCAGTGTCCCCAGTAACCCCAATAACCCCAGTGTCTCCAGTTACCCCAGTAACCCCAGTGTCCCCAGTAACCCCAGTGTCCCCAGTATCTCCAGTAACCCCAGTGTCCCCAGTAACCCCAGTGTCCCCAGTAACCCCAGTGTCTCCAGTAACCCCAATAACCCCACTGTCCCCAGTAACCCCAGTGTCCCCAGTAACCCCAGTGTCCCCAGTAACCCCAGTGTCCCCAGTAACCCCAATAACCCCAGTGTCTCCAGTTACCCCAGTAACCCCAGTGTCCCCAGTAACCCCAATAACCCCAGTGTCCCCAGTAACCCCAATAACCCCAGTGTCTCCAGTTACCCCAGTAACCCCAATAACCCCAGTAACCCCAGT
Organism: Rana temporaria; assembly: GCF_905171775.1. Classification (NCBI taxonomy): domain Eukaryota; kingdom Metazoa; phylum Chordata; class Amphibia; order Anura; family Ranidae; genus Rana; species Rana temporaria. The sequence continues at coordinate 120,710,916 of NC_053501.1, forward strand.
AACCCCAGTGTCCCCAGTGTCCCCAGTAACCCCAGTGTCTCCAGTTACCTCAGTAACCCCAATAACCCCAGTGTCCCCAGTAACCCCAGTGTCCCCAGTAACCCCAGTGTCCCCAGTAACCCCAGTGTCTCCAGTAACCCCAATAACCCCACTGTCCCCAGTAACCCCAGTGTCCCCAGTAACCCCAGTGTCCCCAGTAACCCCAGTGTCCCCAGTAACCCCAATAACCCCAGTGTCTCCAGTTACCCCAGTAACCCCAGTGTCCCCAGTAACCCCAATAACCCCAGTGTCCCCAGTAACCCCAATAACCCCAGTGTCTCCAGTTACCCCAGTAACCCCAATAACCCCAGTAACCCCAGTAACCCCAGTGTCCCCAGTGTCCCCAGTAACCCCAGTGTCTCCAGTTACCTCAGTAACCCCAATAACCCCAGTGTCCCCAGTAACCCCAGTGTCCCCAGTAACCCCAATAACCCCAGTGTCTCCAGTTACCCCAGTAACCCCAGTGTCCCCAGCAACCAAGTGTCTCCAGTAACCCAGTGTACCCAGTGTCTCCAGTAACCCCAGTGTCTCCAGTAACCCCAGTGTCCCCAATAACCCCAGTGTCTCCAGTAACCCCAATAACCCCACTGTCCCCAGTAACCCCAGTGTCCCCAGTAACCCCAGTGTCCCCAGTAACCCCAGTGTCCCCAGTAACCCCAGTGTCCCCAGTAACCCCAGTGTCTCCAGTAACCCCAATAACCCCACTGTCCCCAGTAACCCCAGTGTCCCCAGTAACCCCAGTGTCCCCAGTAACCCCAATAACCCCAGTGTCTCCAGTTACCCCAGTAACCCCAGTGTCCCCAGTAACCCCAGTGTCCCCAGTAACCCCAGTGTCCCCAGTAACCCCAATAACCCCAATAACCCCAGTGTCTCCAGTTACCCCAGTAACCCCAATAACCCCAGTAACCCCAGTAACCCCAGTGTCCCCAGTGTCCCCAGTAACCCCAGTGTCTCCAGTTACCTCAGTAACCCCAATAACCCCAGTGTCCCCAGTAACCCCAGTGTCCCCAGTAACCCCAATAACCCCAGTGTCTCCAGTTACCCCAGTAACCCCAGTGTCCCCAGCAACCAAGTGTCTCCAGTAACCCAGTGTCCCCAGTAACCCAGTGTACCCAGTGTCTCCAGTAACCCCAGTGTCTCCAGTAACCCAGTGTCCCCAATAACCCCAGTGTCCCCAGTATCTCCAGCAACCCAGTGTCCCCAGTAACCCCAGTGTCCCCAGTATCTCCAGCAACCCAGTGTCCCCAGTAACCCCAGTGTCCCCAGTAACCCCAGTGTCCCCAGTAACCCCAATAACCCCAGTGTCTCCAGTTACCCCAGTAACCCCAGTGTCCCCAGTAACCCCAGTGTCCCCAGTAACCCCAATAACCCCAGTAACCCCAATAACCCCAGTGTCTCCAGTTACCCCAGTAACCCCAATAACCCCAGTAACCCCAGTGTCCCCAGTAACCCCAGTGTCTCCAGTTACCTCAGTAACCCCAATAACCCCAGTGTCCCCAGTAACCCCAATAACCCCAGTGTCTCCAGTTACCCCAGTAACCCCAGTGTCCCCAGCAACCCAGTGTCTCCAGTAACCCAGTGTCCCCAGTAACCCAGTGTACCCAGTGTCTCCAGTAACCCCAGTGTCTCCAGTAACCCAGTGTCCCCAATAACCCCAGTGTCCCCAGTATCTCCAGCAACCCAGTGTCCCCAGTAACCCCAGTGTCCCCAGTATCTCCAGCAACCCAGTGTCTCCAGTAACCCCAGTGTCTCCAGCAACCCAGTGTCTCCAGTAACCCCAGTGTCCCCAGTAACCCCAGTGTCCCCAGTATCTCCAGCAACCCAGTGTCTCCAGTAACCCCAGTGTCTCCAGTAACCCCAGTGTCTCCAGTAACCCCAGTGCCTCCAGTAACCCCAGTGTCTCCAGTAACCCCAGTGCCTCCAGTAACCCCAGTATCTCCAGTGTCCCCAGTATCTCCAGTGTCCCCAGTATCTCCAGTGTCCCCAGTATCTCCAGTGATCCAGTGTCTCCAGTAACCCCAGTGTCTCCAGTAACCCCAGTGTCTCCAGTAACGCCAATAACCCCAGTCCCTCAAGTACCAGTAACCCCAGTGCCTCCAGTCCCAGTAACCCCAGTCCCTCCAGTACCAGTGTCCCCAGTAATCCCAGTGTCCCCAGCACTCTCAGTAACCCCAGTGCCTCCAGTAACCCCAGTGTCTCCAGTACCAGTAACCCCAGTGCCTCCAGTAACCCCAGTGTCCCCAGTAATCCCAGTGTCTCCAGTACCAGTAACCCAGTGTCTCCAGTAACCCCAGTGCCTCCACTACCAGTAATCCCAGTGTCCCCAGTGTCCCCAGCACTCTCAGTAACCTGTCAGAGAAGTCGGAGGATTAGCCAATCAGCGGCTGGGATCTCTTACCTGCGGGTTTCGCCCCTTCATGGCCGGGCCGCGGTTCTGCGCGCTCGTACCCGACCGTCTCCACTGGGAGGCCCTGAGAATGAAGATCAGAAGAAACGTCACTCATTCTCCGTCATTATAAACCTTCAGGAACCCGAATTCTCCGACATAAACCCCGCCCCCCTCCGCCCCTCCCCCTACAGATGGATGAAGCCCCTCCCACCATTTACAGCAGAGTCCCGATTAAGGAGAACATGAAGTCATGTGATCATCGGGGACAACCAATCCCGCGGTCAGGATCCTACACATCCAGCAATGACCATTTCTGTCCATCCAGCCCTTAGATTGACCCAGCTCTGCGTCACAGTACAGTCCCGTCCGCCAGGGGGGGGGGGGGCGGACTTTTCTCTGCTGCAGTCCAGTAACACTCACAGGTCTTGTCCCTCCCCCAGCCTGTGATTGGACAGGGAAAAGAGAAGCGGCACAGTGTTGAGTTCATCTCTCTGCTCTCTCCTCCTATCAGCGTGCTTCTTGTGAGCACATGAACCGATTGGCTCCTTGTGCTGCTTCTCCCTCCTTCAATCTAAGCTCTGCTGTACCCGGCCCCAATGATGACAACACATCCATGTAACGATCTTTTCATGTTGGATTTCTGTCTTCTTTATGGAAATATCGGATGGGGGGGATGGGCTCCACTGACATTTACCACCTCAGCCAATCAGAGGGAAGCTTTCCTTTGTAGAGGGATGACACGCTAGACTCTGATTGGCTGCTCCTGATCTCCCCCAGTCCTCGGTACAGGTGGGGGGAGGGGTAGAACGTGAGATCCGGAGGGACGCCGCGGCGCCGGCTAATCTTACTCACCGCTATAAATAGAGCGAGCGAATCACGTGTCACCGACCCCCCCGAGCCAAGAGTGAGGGCCACACGGCATGTGACCAGCTATACAGGGGCCATAATCATCCCATGGGGCCAGGAGGAGTACACAGGGGCCACAACCATCATATGGGGGCCACAACCATCCTATGGGGGCCAGGAGGAGTACACAGGGGCCACAACCAACATATGGGGGCCACAGCCATCCTATGGGGGCCAGGAGGAGTACACAGGGGCCATAGCCATCATATGGGGGCCAGGAGGAGTACACAGGGGCCACAACCACCATATGGGGGCCACAACCATCATATGGGGGCCGCAATCATCACATGGGGGCCAGGAGGAGTACACAGGGGCCACAACCACCATATGGGGGCCACAACCATCCTATGGGGGCCAGGAGGAGTACACAGGGGCCACAACCATCACATGGGGGCCACAATCATCATATGGGGGCCAGGAGGAGTACACAGGGGCCACAGCCATCATATGGGGGCCACAATCATCATATGGGGGCCAGGAGGAGTACACAGGGGCCACAGCCATCATATGGGGGCCACAGCCATCATATGGGGGCCAGGAGGAGTACACAGGGGCCATAGCCATCATATGGGGGCCATAATGAATACACAGGGGCCACAACAATCAGATGGGGGGCATAATGAGTACATAGGGGCCACAACGTTCACATGTGGGCCAGAATAAGTACACAGGGGCCACAATGATAAAATGGGGGCCGTAATGGATACACAGGGGCCGGAGAGACGCCTCTATAAAGAGGACCTGTCTCGAAGTCGGATCGCCCCCGCCCCTCCCCCGTACCTCAGTATTGGGGGGGGAGATCACCCCCTCCTCTCCCGTCCCTCAGTATTGGGGGTCACCCCCTCCCCCGTACCTCAGTATTGGGGATCACCCCTCCCCTCCCCCGTACCTCAGTATTGGGGGGATCACCCCTCCCCTCCCCCGTACCTCAGTATTGGGGATCACCCCTCCCCCGTACCTCAGTATTGGGGATCTCCCCTCCCCCGTACCTCAGTATTGGGGATCACCCCCTCCCCCGTACCTCAGTATTGGGGATCACCCCTCCCCCGTACCTCAGTATTGGGGATCACCCCTCCCCTCCCCCGTACCTCAGTATTGGGGGGATCACCCCTCCCCTCCCCCGTACCTCAGTATTGGGGATCACCCCTCCCCCGTACCTCAGTATTGGGGGGATCACCCCTCCCCTCCCCCGTACCTCAGTATTGGGGATCACCCCTCCCCCGTACCTCAGTATTGGGGATCACCCCTCCCCCGTACCTCAGTATTGGGGATCACCCCTCCCCTCCCCCGTACCTCAGTATTGGGGGGATCACCCTCTCCCCTCCCCCGTACCTCAGTATTGGGGATCTCCCCTCCCCCGTACCTCAGTATTGGGGATCACCCCCTCCCCCGTACCTCAGTATTGGGGATCACCCCTCCCCCGTACCTAAGTATTGGGGATCACCCCTCCCCCGTACCTCAGTATTGGGGATCACCCCTCCCCCGTACCTCAGTATTGGGGATCACCCCTCCCCCGTACCTCAGTATTGGGGATCACCCCCTCCCCCGTACCTAAGTATTGGGGATCACCCCTCCCCTCCCCCGTACCTCAGTATTGGGGGGATCACCCCTCCCCTCCCCCGTACCTCAGTATTGGGGATCACCCCTCCCCCGTACCTCAGTATTGGGGGGATCACCCCTCCCCTCCCCCGTACCTCAGTATTGGGGATCACCCCTCCCCCGTACCTCAGTATTGGGGATCACCCCTCCCCCGTACCTCAGTATTGGGGATCACCCCTCCCCTCCCCCGTACCTCAGTATTGGGGGTCACCCCTCCCCCGTACCTCAGTATTGGGGATCACCCCTCCCCCGTACCTCAGTATTGGGGATCTCCCCTCCCCGTACCTCAGTATTGGGGATCACCCCTCCCCCGTACCTCAGTATTGGGGATCACCCCTCCCCCGTACCTCAGTATTGGGGATCACCCCTCCCCTCCCCCGTACCTCAGTATTGGGGGTCACCCCTCCCCTCCCCCGTACCTCAGTATTGGGGGTCACCCCTCCCCCGTACCTCAGTATTGGGGATCACCCAGTTGTTCTCGGTGTCGCGGTTTTCTCCGCTCTCCGCCATCTCCTCACCCCTCCCCCGTACCTCAGTATTGGGGATCACCCCCTCCCCCGTACCTCAGTATTGGGGATCACCCCTCCCCCGTACCTCAGTATTGGGGATCACCCCTCCCCGTACCTCAGTATTGGGGATCACCCCTCCCCGTACCTCAGTATTGGGGATCACCCCTCCCCGTACCTCAGTATTGGGGATCACCCCCTCCCCCGTACCTCAGTATTGGGGATCACCCAGTTGTTCTCGGTGTCGCGGTTTTCTCCGCTCTCCTCTCCCCTCCCCCGTACCTCAGTATTGGGGATCTCCCCTCCCCCGTACCTCAGTATTGGGGGGTCACCCCCTCCCCCGTACCTCAGTATTGGGGACCCCTCCCCTCCCCCGTACCTCAGTATTGGGGATCACCCAGTTGTTCTCGGTGTCGCGGTTTTCTCCGCTCTCCGCCATCTCCTCTCCGGGATCCTGAAAACAGAAGAAGAAGAAAACGTTACCCCTCCCCCGGGATCACCTGGAAGGGGGCGGAGCCATGTGATTTGTTTATCGGTCGCCTGCCATGCAAAGCGCCCCCCCCCCCGACACACAATGGGAGACAGCCGCCCCTCCCCCCTCCAATTCTCCGAATCCTCAGACTGGAGTCACTCTGCCCACAACTGAACACTTCCTCACATCGCGGGGCCCGTCGTCCAATGAGAGCGTTTCCTCGCTCTGCTCCTGCATGAGCTGTGCTGGCCAGTCAGGTGGAGAGACGGGTAACCCTCAGCAGACTCTGCCCCCCCCCCATTCCTGACACCTCCCCTATGGAGGAGTGACTGCGCTCCTCCAATCACAGCGCGTCTGTCTCCACTGAAAGAATGACCCCCGCAGGGGGGGAAGGAGGCGGGGCCAAACCTCAGCACCCAATTATTAGAATTCTTCCACATGTGTGCGACTCTTATCATCAGAAGGGGCCCCAAAATCAGTGCGGGGGCCCCAAACTCAGCGCCGGGGGGGGGCCACAAACTCAGCGCCGGGGGGCCACAAACTCAGCGCCGGGGGGGGGGGCACAAACTCAGCGCCGGGGGGCCACAAACTCAGCGCCGGGGGGGCCACAAACTCAGCAACAGGGGGGCCACAAACTTAGCGCCGGGGGGGCCACAAACTCAGCGCCGGGGGGGGGGGGGCCCCAAACTCAGCGCCGGGGGGGGGGCCACAAACTCAGCGCCGGGGGGGCCACAAACTCAGCACGGGGGCCACAAACTCAATGGGGGGGGGCCACAAACTCAGCGCCGCAAAAGGTGGCGCCAAAAAGGTGGAGTTCTCCTTTAAGGCGAATGGCGGAGGAATCCCACCCACCTCGCTGATCCTACCTATCCGCTGATGGGCGAAGGTTTCGGTCGGCGCCGTTGGCTGCGTCTGATTGGTTTCGGAGAACTCGGATGAATGAGAGCGCCCCGATGTAACGCCGCGCCCCTCTGATCTCCTCTGCGCTGCGCTCGTTCATCCGCCGCTTATAAAAAGGATTCCGCCAACGTCGCCAAATTCCCGCAGCAGCTGTTCCCTCATCCGCTCGTCACAGCAACTGCCCGGGACAGCCGGCTGGGGGGGGGGGGGGGCGACGCCGTGACAGCTGGGGGGGTGACTCAGCGACGCCGGGCTCCACTCAACCGCACACACACAGGGGCCCGTATTCACCGAGAGGGGCCACTCAGGAGGGGACGGAGGAGATATGGGGGCTCTGGGGTGACAGTGGATGCTCTAGGTGGTCTGGGGTCATGGGGTGACCAGGATGCTCTGAGGTCATGGGGTGACCAGGATGCTCTGAGGTCATGGGGTGACCAGGATGCTCTGAGGTCATGGGGTGATCAGGATGCTCTGAGGTCATGGGGTGATCAGGATGCTCTGAGGTCATGGGGTGACCAGGACGCTCTGAGGTCATGGGGTGACCAGGATGCTCTGAGGTCATGGGGTGACCAGGATGCTCTGAGGTCATGGGGTGACCAGGATGCTCTGAGGTCATGGGGTGATCAGGATGCTCTGAGGTCATGGGGTGATCAGGATGCTCTGAGGTCATGGGGTGATCAGGATGCTCTGAGGTCATGGGGTGATCAGGATGCTCTGAGGTCATGGGGTGATCAGGATGCTCTGAGGTCATGGGGTGATCAGGATGCTCTGAGGTCATGGGGTGACCAGGACGCTCTGAGGTCATGGGGTGACCAGGATGCTCTGAGGTCATGGGGTGACCAGGATGCTCTGAGGTCATGGGGTGACCAGGATGCTCTGAGATCATGGGGTGACCAGGATGCTCTGAGGTCATGGGGTGACCAGGATGCTCTGAAGTCATAGGGTGACCAGGATGCTCAAGGGTCATGGGGTGACCAGGATGCTCTGAGGTCATGAGGTGACCAGGACGCTCTGAGGTCATGGGGTGACCAGGATGCTCTGAGGTCATGGGGTGACCAGGATGCTCTGAGGTCATGGGGTGACCAGGATGCTCTGAGGTCATGGGGTGACCAGGATGCTCTGAGGTCATGGGGTGACCAGGATGCTCTGAAGTCATAGGGTGACCAGGACGCTCTGAGGTCATGGGGTGACCAGGATGCTCTGAGGTCATGGGGTGATCAGGATGCTCTGAGGTCATGGGGTGATCAGGATGCTCTGAGGTCATGGGGTGATCAGGACGCTCTGAGGTCATGGGGTGACCAGGACGCTCTGAGGTCATGGGGTGACCAGGATGCTCTGAGGTCATGGGGTGACCAGGATGCTCTGAGGTCATGGGGTGACCAGGATGCTCTGAGGTCATGGGGTGACCAGGATGCTCTGAAGTCATAGGGTGACCAGGATGCTCAAGGGTCATGGGGTGACCAGGACGCTCTGAGGTCATGAGGTGACCAGGACGCTCTGAGGTCATGAGGTGACCAGGACGCTCTGAGGTCATGAGGTGCTCTGGGGTCACAGAGGTCATGGGGTGCTCAGGGTGCTCTGGGGTCACAGAGGTTAGGGGAGCACACACAGATATTTCGGGGGGTCTTGGATGAGGCGGTGTGTTTGAATACCGAGATATTTGTCACTTTGCCATCCAAAGACGTCACCAATCTGTCTCCTGATTGGCTGAGGTGTTGGGGCTCCGGGTACAAGTGGAGAGTACACCCAGGGCGGAGGCGGGACCTGACCCAGGAACTGACAGGCAGAGAGGGGAGGGGGCAGGCCCTGACACAGAAGCTGATAGGCAGGGAGGGGCGGGACCCGACACAGGAGCTGGCAGGCAGGGAGGGGAGGGGCGGGATCTGACACAGGAGCTGGCAGGCAGGGAGGGGAGGGGGCGGGACCTGACACAGGAGCTGGCAGGCAGGGAGGGGAGGGTGGGACCTGACACAGGAGCTGGCAGGCAGGGAGGCGAGAGGCGGGACCTGACACAGGAGCTGACAGGCAGGGAGGGGCGGGACCTGACACAGGAGCTGACAGGCAGGGAGGGGAGGGGCAGGCTCTGACACAGGAGATGGCAGGCAGGAAGGGGAGGGGCGGGATCTGACACAGGAGCTGGCAGGCAGGGAGGGGACCTGACACAGGAGCTGGCAGGCAGGGAGGGGAGGGGCGGGATCTGACACAGGAGCTGGCAGGCAGGGAGGGGAGGGGGCGGGACCTGACACAGGAGCTGGCAGGCAGGGAGGGGAGGGGGGGACCTGACACAGGAGCTGACAGGCAGGGAGGGGAGGGGGCAGGCCCTGACACAGAAGCTGATAGGCAGGGAGGGGCGGGACCTGACACAGGAGCTGGCAGGCAGGAAGGGGAGGGGCGGGATCTGACACAGGAGCTGGCAGGCAGGGAGGGGAGGGGGCGGGACCTGACACAGGAGCTGGCAGGCAGGGAGGGGAGGGTGGGACCTGACACAGGAGCTGACAGGCAGGGAGGCGAGAGGCGGGACCTGACACAGGAGCTGACAGGCAGGGAGGGGCGGGACCTGACACAGGAGCTGACAGGCAGGGAGGGGAGGGGAGGGGCGGGACCTGACACAGGAGCTGACAGGCAGGGAGGAGAGGGGCGGGACCTGACACAGGAGCTGACCGGCAGGGAGGGAAGGACAGGAGATATACTGACCACGGTGTCAGGGCTCAGCAGCCATGATATATGGTGGTCAGTTTACAGAGGGGGGGGCAGAGCCAGGCAGGATCAGCCCTGTCCCCGGCCTCCCCTCCTCCATCCACCCAAACAATCGTTTATAGATTGGAGTCCAATCCGGATTCCCTTCCCTTATCTATGGAGAAGAGGATCACGATTTACATCTGTCCTTCTATGGTCACATGAACAGGTGTCCCCAGTGAAAGATTTCCCCCCCACTTCCTGTTCTAGTGACAACTGTAAAATGTTGGATTTCCCATCACTTCCTGTCTTCCCAGATATCACCTGACAGACGATCGAATCCTTCCCTCCATCCAAGACCAAAAACACTGTGAAGTACCCCTCCCCTCCCCCGCCCAATCTATTCTGAGCCGTCGGCTCACTTCCTTCCTCCATCGGTGACACCATACTTCCTGTTTCTATCCCCTCCTCCATCGGTGACACCATACTTCCTGCTTCTATCCCCTCCTCCATCGGTGACACCGTACTTCCTGCTTCTATCCCCTCCTCCATCGGTGACACCATACTTCCTGTCTCTATCCCCTCCTCCATCGGTGACACCATACTTCCTGTCTCTATCCCCTCCTCCATCGGTGACACCGTACTTCCTGCTTCTATCCCCTCCTCCATCGGTGACACCATACTTCCTGTGTGGAGCAATGACGGTCACATCGCTGCAGAATGAACGTCGTAGGATTCCAATCCGACCGATATGAGATTATCCAATAATAACGTTTTATCGGAGGTCACATGACCCGGAGCGCCGGTTGTCCTATAGGAGGAGAGACTCCGGGGGAGACGTGAATGGAAACCGCAAACAATTCCCGTCTCCATTCATCTCTCCCATCCCCCACTGTGTGTTCATTATAGTGGGAGGAGCTCAGGGGCCCCACCCAGAGGACAGAGGACCCAGGATCACACATCCCCCCCAAATCAGAGACCCCCCATATCACCCCAAATCAGAGACCCCCCCATATCACCCCAAATCAGAGACCCCCCCATATCACACATCACCCCCAAATCAGAGACCCCCCATACCACCCCAAATCAGAGACCCCCCATATCACCCCCAAATCAGAGACCCCCCCATATCACCCCAAATCAGAGACCCCCCCATATCACACATCACCCCCAAATCAGAGATCCCCCCATACCACCCCAAATCAGAGACCCCCCCATATCACACATCACCCCCAAATCAGAGATCCCCCCATACCACCCCAAATCAGAGACCCCCCCATATCACCCCAAATCAGAGACCCCCCCATATCACACATCACCCCCAAATCAGAGACCCCCCATACCACCCCAAATCAGAGACCCCCCATATCACCCCCAAATCAGAGATCCCCCCATACCACCCCAAATCAGAGACCCCCCCATATCACACATCACCCCCAAATCAGAGATCCCCCCATACCACCCCAAATCAGAGACCCCCCCATATCACCCCAAATCAGAGACCCCCCCATATCACACATCACCCCCAAATCAGAGACCCCCCATACCACCCCAAATCAGAGACCCCCCATATCACCCCCAAATCAGAGACCCCCCCCATATCACACATCACCCCCAAATCAGAGACCCCCCATACCACCCCAAATCAGAGACCCCCCATATCACCCCCAAATCAGAGACCCCCCCATATCACCCCAAATCAGAGACCCCCCATATCACACATCACCCCCAAATCAGAGATCCCCCCATACCACCCCAAATCAGAGACCCCCCCATATCACACATCACCCCCAAATCAGAGATCCCCCATACCACCCCAAATCAGAGACCCCCCCATATCACCCCAAATCAGAGACCCCCCCATATCACACATCACCCCCAAATCAGAGACCCCCCATACCACCCCAAATCAGAGACCCCCCATATCACCCCCAAATCAGAGACCCCCCCCATATCACCCCAAATCAGAGACCCCCCCCATATCACACATCACCCCCAAATCAGAGACCCCCCATACCACCCCAAATCAGAGACCCCCCATATCACCCCCAAATCAGAGACCCCCCCATATCACCCCAAATCAGAGACCCCCCATATCACACATCACCCCCAAATCAGAGATCCCCCATACCACCCCAAATCAGAGACCCCCCATATCACCCCAAATCAGAGACCCCCATATCACCCCCAAATCAGAGACCCCCCCATATCACACATCACCCCCAAATCAGAGATCCCCCCATACCACCCCAAATCAGAGACCCCCCATATCACCCCAAATCAGAGACCCCCATATCACCCCCAAATCAGAGACCCCCCCATATCACCCCCAAATCAGAGACCCCCCATATCACCCCCAAATCAGAGACCCCCCATATCACCCCAAATCAGAGACCCCCATATCACCCCAAATCAGAGACCCCCCCACATATCACCCCCAAATCAGAGACCCCCCCATATCACCCCCAAATCAGAGACCCCCCATATCACCCCCAAATCAGAGACCCCCCCATATCACCCCCAAATCAGAGACCCCCCATATCACCCCCAAATCAGAGACCCCCCATATCACCCCCAAATCAGAGACCCCCCATATCACCCCAAATCAGAGACCCCCATATCACCCCAAATCAGAGACCCCCCCACATATCACCCAAAAATCAGAGACCCCCCCATATCACCCCCAAATCAGAGACCCCCCATATCACCCCAAATCAGAGACCCCCCCACATATCACCCCCAAATCAGAGACCCCCCCATATCAACCCAAATCAGAGACCCCCCATATCAACCCAAATCAGAGACCCCCACATATCACCCCCAAATCAGAGACCCCCCCATATCACCCCAAATCAGAGACCCCCCCCCATATCACACATCACCCCCAAATCAGAGATCCCCCCATACCACCCCAAATCAGAGATCCCCCATACCACCCCAAATCAGAGAGCCCCCCCATATCACCCCCAAATCAGAGACCCCCCATATCACCCCCAAATCAGAGCCCCCCCTATATCACCCCCAAATCAGAGACCCCCCCATACCACCCCAAATCAGAGACCCCCCCCATATCACCCCCAAATCAGAGACCCCCCCCATATCACCCCCAAATCAGAGACCCCCACATATCACCCCCAAATCAGAGACCCCCATATCACCCCCAAATCAGAGACCCCCCTATATCACCCCAAATCAGAGACCCCCCCATACCACCCCAAATCAGAGATCCCCCCATACCACCCCAAATCAGAGATCCCCCCATACCACCCCAAATCAGAGAGCCCCCCCATATCACCCCCAATTCAGAGACCCCTCATATCACCCCCAAATCAGAGACCCCCCCATATCACCCCCAAATCAGAGACCCCCCCATATCACCCCCAAATCAGAGACCCCCCCCATATCACCCCCAAATCAGAGACCCCCCCCATATCACCCCCAAATCAGAGACCCCTCATATCACCCCCAAATCAGAGACCCCCCATATCACCCCCAAATCAGAGACCCCCCCATATCACCCCCAAATCAGAGACCCCCCCATACCACCCCAAATCAGAGAGCCCCCCCATATCACCCCCAAATCAGAGACCCCTCATATCACCCCCAAATCAGAGACCCCCCATATCACCCCCAAATCAGAGACCCCCCCATATCACCCCCAAATCAGAGACCCCCCCATACCACCCCAAATCAGAGACCCCCCCCATATCACCCCCAAATCAGAGACCCCCATATCACCCCCAAATCAGAGACCCCCACATATCAACCCCAAATCAGAGACCCCCATATCACCCCCAAATCAGAGAACCCCCTATATCACCCCAAATCAGAGACCCCCATATCACCCCAAATCAGAGACCCCCCCACATATCACCCAAAAATCAGAGACCCCCCCATATCACCCCCAAATCAGAGACCCCCCATATCACCCCAAATCAGAGACCCCCCCACATATCACCCCCAAATCAGAGACCCCCCCATATCACCCCAAATCAGAGACCCCCCATATCACACATCACCCCCAAATCAGAGACCCCCACATATCACCCCCAAATCAGAGACCCCCATATCACCCCAAATCAGAGACCCCCCCATATCACCCTAAATCAGAGACCCCCACCATATCAACCCAAATCAGAGACCCCCATATCACCCCCAAATCAGAGACCCCCCCATATCACCCCAAATCAGAGACCCCCCCATATCACACATCACCCCCAAATCAGAGATCCCCCCCATACCACCCCAAATCAGAGATCCCCCCCATACCACCCCAAATCAGAGAGACCCCCCATATCACCCCAAATCAGAGACCCCCCCATATCACCCCCAAATCAGAGAAACCCCCCATATCACCCCAAATCAGAGACCCCCCATATCACCCCAAAATCAGAGACCCCCCATATCAGAGACCCCCTATATCACCCCCAAATCAGAGACCCCCTATATCACCCCCAAATCAGAGACCCCCCCATATCACCCCCAAATCAGAGACCCCCCCATATCACCCCAAATCAGAGACCCCCCCATATCACACATCACCCCCAAATCAGAGATCCCCCCCATACCACCCCAAATCAGAGATCCCCCCCATACCACCCCAAATCAGAGAGACCCCCCATATCACCCCAAATCAGAGACCCCCCCATATCACCCCCAAATCAGAGAAACCCCCCATATCACCCCAAATCAGAGACCCCCCATATCACCCCAAAATCAGAGACCCCCCATATCAGAGACCCCCTATATCACCCCCAAATCAGAGACCCCCTATATCACCCCCAAATCAGAGACCCCCCCACATCACCCCCAAATCAGAGACCCCCCATATCAGAGACCCCCATATCACCCCAAATCAGAGACCCCCCATATCACCCCAAATCAGAGACCCCCCCATATTACCCCAAATCAGAGACCCCCCCATATCACCCCAAATCAGAGACCCCCCATATCACCCCAAATCAGAGACCCCCCCATATCACCCCAAATCAGAGACCCCCCCATATTACCCCAAATCAGAGACCCCCCCATATCACCCCAAATCAGAGACCCCCCCATATTACCCCAAATCAGAGACCCCCCCATATCACCCCCAAATGAGAGACCCCCCCATATCACCCCAAATCAGAGACCCCCCCATATCACCCCCAAATCAGAGACCCACCCATATCACCCCCAAATCAGAGACCCCCCTATATCACCCCAAATCAGAGACCCCCCAATAACCCCCAAATCAGAGACCCCCCCATACCACAGATCACCCCCTCCTCTCCCCCACACACCAAGCTTTTCCTCCACATCTCATCATAAAGACCATAAAAGGGAAATTCTTCCGAACAACGTATACCGAGAATAACAGATACTGAGATCTCCACCCGACACAGAACAACGTATACCGAGAATAACAGATACCGAGATTTCCACCCGACACAGAACAACGTATACCGAGAATAACAGATACCGAGATTTCCACCCGACACAGAACAACGTATACCGAGAATAACAGATACCGAGATTTCCACCCGACACAGAACAACGTATACCGAGAATAACAGATACCGAGATTTCCACCCGACACCGAACAACGTATACCGAGAATAACAGATACCGAGATTTCCACCCGACACCGAACAACGTATACCGAGAATAAGAAGAGATACCGAGATTTCCACCACCCGACACAGAACAACGTATACCGAGAAGAACAGATACCGAGATTTCCACCCGACACAGAACAACGTATACCGAGAAGAACAGATACCGAGATTTCCACCCGACACCGAACAACGTATACTGAGAATAAGAAGAGATACCGAGATCTCCACCCGACACCAAACAACGGATACCGAGAATAAGAACAGATACCGAGATTTCCACCCGACACAGAACAACGTATACCGAGAATAACAGATACCGAGATTTCCACCCGACACAGAACAACGTATACCGAGAATAAGAAGAGATACCGAGATTTCCACCCGACACCGAACAACGGATACCGAGAATAAGAACAGATACCGAGATTTCCACCCGACACCGAACAACGTATACCGAGAATAAGAAGAGATACCGAGATTTCCACCGAACAACGTATACCGAGAATAAGAAGAGATACCGAGATTTCCACCCGACACCGAACAACATATACCGAGAATAAGAAGAGATACCGAGATTTCCACCCGACACAGAACAACGTATACCGAGAATAACAGATACCGAGATTTCCACCCGACACCGAACAACGTATACCGAGAATAACAGATACCGAGATTTCCACCCGACACCGAACAACGTATACCGAGAATAAGAAGAGATACCGAGATTTCCACCCGACACAGAACAACAGATACCGAGAATAAGAAGAGATACCGAGATTTCCACCCGACACCGAACGTATACCGAGAATAAGAAGAGATACCGAGATTTCCACCCGACACTGAACAACGTATACCGAGAATAACAGATACCGAGATTTCCACCCGACACCGAACAACGTATACCGAGAATAAGAAGAGATACCGAGAATAAGAACAGATACCGAGATTTCCACCCGACACAGAACAACGTATACCGAGAATAAGAACAGATACCGAGATTTCCACCCGACACAGAACAACGTATACCGAGAATAAGAAGAGATACCGAGATTTCCACCCGACACAGAACAACGTATACCGAGAATAACAGATACCGAGATTTCCACCCGACACAGAACGTATACCGAGAATAAGAAGAGATACCGAGATTTCCACCCGACACCGAACAACGTATACCGAGAATAAGAAGAGATACCGAGATTTCCACCCGACACTGAACAACGTATACCGAGAATAACAGATACCGAGATTTCCACCCGACACAGAACAACGTATACCGAGAATAAGAAGAGATACCGAGATTTCCACCCGACACAGAACAACGTATACCGAGAATAAGAAGAGATACCGAGATTTCCACCCGACACAGAACAGATACCGAGAATAAGAAGAGATACCGAGATTTCCACCCGACACTGAACAACGTATACCGAGAATAACAGATACCGAGATTTCCACCCGACACCGAACAACGTATACCGAGAATAACAGATACCGAGATTTCCACCCGACACCGAACAACGTATACCGAGAATAACAGATACCGAGATTTCCACCCGACACCGAACAACGTATACCGAGAATAAGAAGAGATACCGAGATTTCCACCCGACACCGAACAACGTATACCGAGAATAACAGATACCGAGATTTCCACCCGACACCGAACAACGTATACCGAGAATAACAGATACCGAGATTTCCACCCGACACCGAACAACGTATACCGAGAATAAGAAGAGATACCAAGATTTCCACCCGACACCGAACAACGTATACCGAGAATAACAGATACCGAGATTTCCACCCGACACCGAACAACGTATACCGAGAATAAGAAGAGATACCGAGATTTCCACCCGACACCGAACAACGGATACCGAGAATAAGAAGAGATACCGAGATTTCCACCCGACACCGAACAACGTATACCGAGAATAACAGATACCGAGATTTCCACCCGACACCAAACAACGTATACCGAGAATAAGAAGAGATACCGAGATTTCCACCCGACACCGAACAACAGATACCGAGAATAAGAAGAGATACCGAGAATAAGAAGAGATACCGAGAATAAGAAGAGATATCGAGAATAAGAAGAGATACCGAGATTTCCACCCGACACAGAACAACGTATACCGAGAATAAGAAGAGATACCGAGATTTCCACCCGACACAGAACAACGTATACCGAGAATAACAGATACCGAGATTTCCACCCGACACCAAACAACGTATACCGAGAATAAGAAGAGATACCGAGATTTCCACCCGACACCGAACAACAGATACCGAGAATAAGAAGAGATACCGAGAATAAGAAGAGATACCGAGAATAAGAAGAGATACCGAGAATAAGAAGAGATACCGAGAATAAGAAGAGATACCGAGAATAAGTAGAGATACCGAGAATAAGAAGAGATACCGAGATTTCCACCCGACACCGAACAACGTATACCGAGAATAAGAAGAGATACCGAGATTTCCACCCGACATACATACAGGGGAGTTGTACTGAGCACAGTCCTTATGACTCTTCAGTACAGGAAGTAGAGGGGCGGTCTTATCTCTGATCCCCTCCCCTCACAACCGAGTCTCCACCTCTCCTACCATACATGGAGTGTAGAGGGGAGGGGCGGTCCTGTCTCTGGCCCCTCCCCTCTATACAGAGTGTACAGTAGAGATGGCCCCTCCCCTCACTTTCAGTCCCCGCCCCTCTGACCATACATGGAGTGTAGAGGGGAGGAGCGGTCCTGTCTCTGGCCCCTCCCCTCTATACACAGTGTACAGTAGAGATGGCCCCTCCCCTCACACGCTCAGTCCCCACCCCCTTGGCCATACATGGACTGTAGGAGGAGGAGTGGTTCTGTCTCTGGCCCCTCCCCTCTATACACAGTTTACAGTAGAGATGACCTCTCCCCTCACACTCTCAGTCCCCGCCCCCTGACCATACATGGAGTGTAGAGGGGAGGGGCGGTCCTGTCTCTGGCCCCTCCCCTCTATACAGAGTGTACAGTAGAGATGACCCCTCCCCTCACACTCTCAGACCCCGCCCCTCTGACCATACATGGAGTGTAGGGGGGAGGAGCCCGGTCCTGTCTCTGGCCCGGCCCCTCCCCTCTATACACAGTGTACAGTAGTGATGGCCCCTCCCCTCAAACTCTCAGTCCCCGCCCCCTGACCATACATGGAGTGTAGGGGGGAGGAGCCCGGTCCTGTCTCTGGCCCAGCCCCTCCCCTCTATACACAGTGTACAGTAGTGATGGCCCCTCCCCTCAAACTCTCAGTCCCCGCCCCCTGACCATACATGGAGTGTAGGGGGGAGGAGCGGTCCTGTCCCTGGCCCCTCCCCTCTAAACACAGTGTACAGTAGAGATGACAGCTCCTCCCCTCCTCGGACGAAGGGGCCCCCAGCACGCTCTCAGTGAGGGCCCCTGGCTCTCCCTCTCACCTGCTTCACTCGGGGCGCTCCGCTTCTCCTCCAACTTCTGCCAGTCTGAGGGGGAGACCCATGTGACCCGCCCCAGCCAACCAGCGCCGAGCTCCGAGGAGAGGCGTGGCGGGAGCGCTGACTGACAGGCGGTGGGAGGGGCCAGCATCTCCCGGAGAGAGCGACACTGACAGGTGAGTGACGGCCCGGTGGGAGGAGCCATGCGCACAATGTGGGTGGGTGGGGCCAGGTGATTGACGTCTCCGGATGAAAGGGGAGTGACAGAGGGTGGGCGGGGGCAAGCGCCGCGCTTAGCTATGAGAAGGGGCGGGGAGAAGGGAGTGACAGACAGGGAGGGGGCGGGCCTCCGTTGACAGATAGGCGGGGCTGAGGACAGGTGGAGGGAACAGCTGCGGAGGGGGGGCGGAGCTAAGGATGGAAACAATGTTATTTATAGAGATTGGAATATAATGATCACGTGATGGGAGGAGCCAATCATTATTATTATTATCTCCGGAGGGAATGGCGAGGATTCGGAGGATTTTCTTTATAAAGATAACAATGTATCGGATTTTATATTTCCCGTTCATTAACCCCTTCCATACCGGGGGGCCTATTCCGGCACTTCTCTCCTACATGCAGAAATCGTTTTTTTGTTAGAAAATTACTCAGAACCCCCCAAACACTATATATGTTTTTTTTAGCAGACACCCTAGAGAATAAAATGCCGGCCATTGCAACTTTTTATCTCGTACGGAATTTGCGCAATCATTTTTCAAACGCCTTTTTTTTGGGGGAAAAAACGGTTTTGTGAATTAAAAAATAACAAAACAGTAAAGTTAGCCCAATTTTTTTTGTATAATGTGAAAGACGATGTTACGCCGAGTAAATAGATACCCAACATGTCACGCTTTAAAATTGCGCACACTCATGGAATGGCGCCAAACTTCAGTACTTAAAAATCTCTAGAATTGTTGCACACACTCTAAGGCTGCATTCACACTTCGGCGTATAAAATCGCGGCGTTTTGTCCCGCGAATTGCGGCGACAAATAGGGGCGTTTTGTACCGCGATTTGCGGCAACAAAACACCGCGATTGTGAATGCAGCCTTCACCCCCTCTATGGAGATGGTTCACATCTCCCATGCCGAACGCCGAAAGCCGCCTGAAAAAAAGTTTCGGGACTTTTTTTCAGGCGGCAGGCGTACGGCGTTCGGCGTGGGAGATGTGAATCATCTCCATAGAGGTGCATGTGTTTTCGTCCCTCTGGCGTCTCGGGGCTGCTGCGGCGTCACACTACAGGCGACAAAACGCCTAGGTGTGAATGGGGGCTTACGCACGCGGCGATACCTCACATGTGTGGGCGGGACTTACGTGTGTGTTCGCTTCTGAGCGCGAGCTACCGGGGACAGGGGCGTTTAAAAATCCCTTGTAATAGGAATCACTGTGACAGGTCCTCTTTATGGAGAGAGGCGGGGTCAATAAGACCTCCCCCTCCCCCCACATCTCTCCTCCAGGCTGGAAAGCATGAGATCGTGATTTTTTTTTTTACCGATCGAATGCTTTCAGCCGCGATTGCGGCTGTGTTTACATTCCAGGACCCGGGCGTGAGGTCATAACATCGCGCCCGGGCCTCCGACGATCATAGAGATGACTGGTGACCATCTGGTCACCAGTCTACTCTATGGTTTCCATCCGATGCCGGCGGATTGTTTCTTCGGGTCTTCGATGGCAAAGGAGAACCCGGAGAAGCACCGGATGGCGGCGGGAGGAGGGGCGTCCCCTCCCGCCGCCTATAAGAACGATCAAGCGGCGAAACCGCCGCTATGATCGTTCTTATGGTGCAGGGATTCGCCGGCTGAAGAGAAGGATATCTGATGATGCCTGTAGCTGCCCCCATCATTCAGATATCCCCACTGAATCCCAGGACGTCATTTCACAATGGGCGGGGATTGAAGTGGTTAATGTGCCGCAGCGTTTCGCGGTTCTGTCGGAATAAACGGCGTGAGATTTGCGGCGATGTTCCTGCATGTCGCTCCCCGCTTGTATAACGGTGTAAATTTGCCGTCCCCCTCAAAAATAACTCAACACACAGCCATTAATGTCTAAACCGCTGGCAGCAAAAGTCAGGATACCCCCCTAAGTGAAAATGTCCAAATTGGGCCCCAAAGTGACAATATTTTGTGTGGCCGCCATTATTTTTAACCCTCTTGGGCACGGAGGTCACCAGAGTGTCACAGGTTGTCACCGGAGTCCTCGTCCCCTCCCCCATGATGACATCACAGAGTTGGTGGATGTTGGAGATCTTGCGCTCCTCCCCCTTCCGTTTGAGGACCCCCCACAGATGATCAATAGGTCTGGAGACATGCTTGGCCAGTCCATAACCTTTCCCCTCAGCTTCTGTAGCAAGGCAGTGGTGGTCTTGGAGGTGTGTTTGGGGTGGTTATCATGTTGGAATACTACCCTGCGGTCCAGTCTGTGAAGGGAGGGGATCATGCTCTGCTTCAGTATGTCACTGTACATGTTGGCACTCATGGTCCCCTCAATGATCTGTAGCCCCCCCAGTGCCGGCAGCACTCATGCAGCCCCAGACCATGACCCTCCCCCCACCATGCCTGACTGTAGGGAAGACACACTTGTCTTTGTCCTCCTCACCTGGCCCCTCCCCCCCACACACGCCTGACACCATCTGACACCAAATACCTTTATCTTGTCTCATCAGACCCCAGGACGCGGCTCCAGTAATCCATGTCCTTAGTCTGCTTGTCTTCAGCAAACCGGTTGCGGCTCTTTCTTGTGCATCATCTTTAGAAGAGGCTTCCTTCTGGAGACCAGTTTGATGCAGTGTGCGGCGTATGGTCTGAGCACCGACAGGCCGACCCCTCCCCCACCCCTTCCCCCTCTGCAGCAATGCTGGCAGCTCTCATACGTCTATTTCCCAACCTCTGGATATGACGCTGATCACGTGACCTCAACTTCCTCGGAGGACCATGGCGAGGCGGGGGAGGGGAACCCGTCCTGTTATACCGCTGGATGGTCTCGGCCCCCCCGTGCTGCAGATCAGTTTCAGGGTCTTGGCGATCTTCTTCTAGCCTCGGCCATCTTTATGTAGAGACACAATTCTTTATATCAGATCCTCAGAGAGATCTTTGCCATGAGGGGCCATGTTGTCCTTCCAGTGACCAGTATGAGAGAGTGAGAGCGATAACACCAAATTTATCACACCTGAGACCTTGTAACACTAACCAGTCACATGACACCGGGGAGGGAAATGGCTAATTGGGGCCCAATTTGGACATTTTCACTTAGGGGGTGTCCTGACTTTTGTGGCCAGCGGTTTAGACATTAATGGCTGTGTGTTGAGTTATTTGTTATACAAGCTGTACACTCCTCCCCCCCCCCCCCCCTACACCCCACCCCCCCCCCCTGTGTACACTCACTACACAACATTGTAGATACAAAGTGTCATTTCTTCTGTGTTGTCACCTGAAAAGATAGAGGGGTGTACTTACTTTTGT